>NC_069506.1:230725355-230890355 GCF_027579735.1 Bombina bombina | reverse complement strand
GCTTAAAGGGACATTGAAACCCAAAAAAATTATTTCATGATTTAGGTATAAACATATCATTTTAAACAAACTTTCTAATTTACTTCTATTATCTAATTTGTTTCATTCTCTTGGTATCATTTGTTGAAGGAGCAGCAATGCACTAATGGTTTCTAACTGAACACACGGGTGAGCCAATCCCAATCGGTATACATATGCAAGCCACCAATCAACAGCTAGAACCCTAGGTTCTCTGCTGCTCATGAACTTGCCTAGATAACCTTTCAGCAAAGGATATAACAAAGAGAATGAAGCTAATTAAATAATAGAAGTCAATTGGAAGTTGTTTTAAAATTGATTATATGGGCACTATTTAACAAGCTCCCCGTATGGAGCTTGATGGCCCCTGTTTCTGGCGAGTCTTCACAAAGACCGCTGCTCCATAACCTGTCCGCCTGCTCTGAGCACGGCGGACAGACACGCCACAATACCAACCACGATCGAGTACCGATGGGTTGATTAACACCCCCCCTGTTGGCGGCCCATTGGCCGCGAGTTTGCAGGGGGCGCGCGTTGAACCAGCAGCTCTTGTGAGCTGCTGGTGCCAATGATGAATACAGCGCGCGTATTGCTCGCCGTATCAAGCGAGGTCTGGCAGGACCTGATCCGCGAGTGTCGGATCAGGTCCGCCAGACCTGATAATATGCCCCCTATATTCTGAATTATGAAAGAAAATTTTGGGGTTTCCATGTCCCTATTAATGTAAAAATAGCTTCTAAATCAATATAAAATGTATTAATTACAGGCCTTTATGTGTTAGAGATAGCATTTAAAGGGACAGTAAACAGGGTTTTAATATAAAAGCCTAGTAATGCATAGTAAACAACTGTGCAATATACCTCCATTATTACTTTTGCACCCTTTCCTGAACTTTAAGGGTGAAATTGATGGATTTTCCCGTCCTTAAAAAGCTTAACCCTGCCACATTTTGTTTTCTTTTCCTTCTTCTGCTGAAGTCAAGCAATGCAGATTTTGTTAACACAAGACAGTGGGAGGCTCTGTCATTTCCAGAAAAGTCAGGATTGGCTCCTCTAAATAAGGAAAGTGGGTGTGTGGAGTTTGAGTGATGCAATTGTAGCTATGGTGTTAACATGTTCTAATAACGTTCCAGACTCTGCTGATGTGCTAACCTATTGAAAGACAATGTTGTAATTAGGCGTTTTTTAAAAATGTTCTATAACCAGCAACATTCATTTGAGGAGGGTGGCGTTAACTGTGATGTGTTGCGCATTTGCCTCATTCAATTGCGCTTCTATAGGTGGTCCCGGGTTCACCCCCTGAAGCTATTGCCACATGAGGCTTACAGCGCATTCTGGGTAAGGGAAGAGCAGGCAAACTGCTTGGCTCACTCCTGCAGCCCCCAGTTTGTGAGAGCTGCCATGCGCTGGGTGGATAGGTCGTACATTTTCTAGCCTGTCTTACCGGTGCACTTTGTGGTAAACACAGGGAACAACAATGCCACCTAACCTCTCACACCTGCCACACTCACGGACCTTTCTTCATTTCACTACAAATAAACTTCTGCTTCTCCTTCTCAGAAACCTACACTTATTGAAAAAAGAGTTCCCTAAAGCTAATCATATTACTTTTTGTACGAGGGGTGGGGTCTATAAACTAAATAAAGAACAAACTTGTCATTGCACCAACAGATGTATTCCGCTAGGACTAGTACAGTATTACTGCTCTGGAGATACTTAATATAAGACAGCTATCGCTACACACAGATTTACTCACCCGAGCTTTCAGCAGTCGCTCTTTTTCAGCCATGGCCTCTCTCAACTGACGCTCCATTTCAGCAATTTTAGGCATGGGGCTTATGGCTGGGGAATGAATAAAAAACAAAGATAAAGCATCCTCCTTTCCCCATTGTTACAGGTTCCCTTCAGTTACTGCAGTTATTATTATTACTCACCATCAGGTATCTGTAAAGCGCCAACAAATTCCACAGCTGCTTGAGTGCACCTTACCCAATATCACTTCAAATCAATAACTGAAACCTACCGACTGTGCCGAGAAGTGATCTACCTACTATATGTTACAATTACAGGTTTGTTTGTCCTGTGCTTTATGTCACTAACCTTTCCTGCCTCCAGAAATCCTACTGTAATAATAATAAATACTATATTATAACTAACTTATGATCAAACTATCAAGGAGGAATGAATCTTGCGCAGCTTATCTACTTAACCTATAGAAGTATTACCTTTAGGTGACCATTTTAAAAACCACAAGCTATATTTGCTATAGTATATCAGTATATTAAATAATCAGCTATTTTTGCAATGTTGTAGCCAACTGGTTGATAATTTTATTTTTATAAGTTGCGTATTTGTTATTTTTAAATAATTTATTGCTCCCAACATACACACTCAATCATTAAAACCAAAATGACAGCTAGGTTTCTCCTGCACTATATAGAAATGCATATTTGATTTAACAAACTGTACCCATAGTTAGAGGGGCCATTGCATGGCCCGTTCACAGGGTTTCCTCCATTAATGCCTTTTCTTTCCTGGGTATTCCGGGCCTGCGTTAGACTGAAGATTTAGGACTGATAGCCGAGAGCAATCTTCCCACCAGTACTGCTAGAAGACCACAGCAAGGTGTACAGCAAGACCAGCATTTTCCAAACAGGCTGCAAAACAGTAAAAGCAGACGATTATCTCCCAGGTCTTGCAGCATTCACAGAACTCAGCTACTGTCCCCAACTGTATGCATATTCCTCCATGATATATATTTGCACAACAAAAGGTAATGCTGGTTTGTGCCCCATTCAACGGAACTCCAAATACATTTTACTGGTGCATTAAAAAGCAAGGACATATTCCTGTATCATCATTTGTAGATGATAGTGCCTCTGTCCCTCATAATAATATGTCATAGCATCAAGACATACCGGGCAGTACTAGGTTTCTTCACTCCATAGAGAAGTTGCTCCTCCCTTTATGTCACTTGTGGGATTCAAGAATAATGCAGTAATCCACAAATGTGACCTCCAAGTCCTTAAAAGTGTCACTATATATTCTGTGTCACTCATATAAACTTATGTTCTGCAATTTTCCAATACATTAACATATCAACAATATGTATGTTATTAGAAGAGATTAACAAAAGTTAAATAGTATATGATCTCCATCTTAAAGAGAGAGAGACATGAAACCCAAATATTTTCTTTCATGGTTCAGATAGCGCATGATGACATTTTAAACAACTTTTTAATTTCCCTTCTATTATCTAATATGTTTTGTTCTCTGTATCCTTTGTTGAAAAGGATACCTAGGTAGTCTCAAGATTTGCCGATTGGTGGCTGCACATATATGCCCCGCTTATTGGTTCCCAATGCATTTTGCTAGCTCCCAGTAGTGCACTGCTGATTCTTCAACTAAGGATACCAAGAGAATGAAGCAAATTAGATATTGTATTTTCTATTATACAAGTGCATTGTTGCTTTCGGGCAGCAACGAATGCGGAATATGTCCTAGTTTCCATTGAGGTGGTAAAGTTGGAAACTGGTGGTAACCTAACAAATTTCTCTATAGACTTTAATGGAGATAAATATTTTTACCACCAGCTTTCAAAACTTTATCATCTCAATGGAAACTGGCCCTACCGGCAGCATTTAGCTCTTTTCGGAGCTGGATATCGTTGTGTGAACATGCAATACATTAAGATTTGGATTGTCACAGATCTCTGGGTGTTGCACATTTCACACAAAGATATCAGACTCCAAAAAAGAGCAAAATGCCGTGTGACAGACGGAGATATTCGTCATTTGTTGCTCCCTGAAAGCAATAAATGCACATGTCTATTCTCTATCTGAATACTGAAAGAAAAAAAAAGGAAATTTATGCTTACCTGATAAATGTATTTCTTCTACGATATGACGAGTCCACGGATTTTATCCTTACTTGTGGATTTTATCCACCTGCTAACAGGAAGTGGCAAAGAGCACCACAGCAGAGCTGTATATATAACTCCTCCCTTCCCTCCACACCCAGTCATTCCACCGAAGATAGGAAGAGAAAGGAAAAGCCAAAGGTGCAGAGGTGACTGAAGTTTATAAAAAATATAATATAATCTAAACCTGTCTTAAAAAATGACAGGGTGGGCAGTGGACTCGGCATATCGTAGAAGAAAATTAATTTATCAGGTAAGCATCAATTTCCCTTTCTTCTACAAGATATGACGAGTCCACGGATTTCATCCTTACTTGTGAGATACAATACCAAAGCAACAGGACACGGATGAAAGGGAGGGACAAGACAGGAACCCTAAACGGAAGGTACCCACTGCTTGAAGAACCTTTCTCCCAAAAACCAGCCTCAGAAGAAGCAAAAGTATCAAATTTGGAAAAGTGTGAAGAGACGACCAAGTCGCAGCCTTGTAAATATGTTGAACAGAAGCATCGTTTTTAAATGCCCATGAGGAAGCCACAGCCCTAGTAGAATGAGCCGTAATTCTTTCAGGAGGCTGCTGTCCAGCAGTCTTATACGCCAGACGGATGATACTCTTCAGCCAAAAAGAAAGAGAGGTAGCTGTAGCTTTTTGACAGTAAGAAGATAGGATGTATATCCTGCCGCAAAAAAACAGATTAAGGAAAAGGGGATAGGGGATACCTCTAGCTCTCCTCAGTGGGTACCCTAGTGTACCCAGTGTAAAGAAGAATCGATAGGAAGTGGAGGTGAGCGCCAAATAGGCCTGAGGATAGGGAAGGGAGCGCCAATTAGGCTGAGAATAAATGATAGTCGTAAATTTTTGCAGGAGATGTAAGAAAGATGATGTAGTAAATAATAGTTTAAAAATATGAAATTTATTCCACACAATTTGTTTAAAATGTCAGTGTACTAATCATATGATAATATACAGTAATAATGCTCATGGATCCATGTTACAATAACAATAAAATACGATAGAATTAAAAACAAAACAAAACAAAAAAATAATATGATTCAACTTTAAAAAAACCAGTGCTAAAGGGATGGCCTAATAGGCCGAGGAGTTTCCTATTGTAGAAGGTGCACCTTGGTAAAAGTCCAGAAAATAGTGGGATGCTCCTAAGGTAGTGTGTGGTTGGTATTAATCCAAAGAGAACAAAAAATTAGGGTGACAAGAATATGGTGGTTTTAGTCAGTGTCCAAAGCTGTAGCTTTTTGACCCCTACGCTTTCCAGAAAGACAATGAATAATGAAGATGATTGACAGAAAACTTTAGTCGCCTGCAAGTAAAACTTCAGGGCACAGACCACATCCGGGTTATATAACATACACTCCTTCTTAGAAGAAGGGTTAGGGACATAATGAAGGAACAATGATTTCCTGATTAATATTCTTATTAGAAACAACCTTAGGACGGAAAGCAGGTTTGGTACGTAAAACCACCTTATCAGAAAGAAAGATAAGTAAAAGGCGAATCACATTGTAATGCTGAAAGCTCAGAAACTCTACGAGCAGAGGAAATAGAAACCAAAAACAAAACTTTCCAAGATAACAACTTAATATCTATGGAATGCATGGGTTCAAACGGAACCCCTTGAAGAACATTAAGAACTAAATTTAAACTCCAGGGCAGAGCAATTGGTCTAAAACATAGGCTTAATTCTGGTTAGAGCCTGACAAAAAGACCTGAACGTGTGGAACATCAGCTAAACGTTTGTGTAGCAAAATGACAAAGCAGAAATTTGTCCCTTTAAGGAACTCGCTGATAACCCTTTCTCCAAACCTTCTTGGGAATCCTGGGAATCCTACCTTACTCCATGAGTAGTCCTTGGATTCACACCAAAAAAGATATTTATGCCATATCTTATGATAGATCTTTCTAGTGACAGGCTTACGTGCCTGAAATCAAAGTATCGATGGACGAATCGGAGAATCCTCCGCTTAGACAAAATCAAGCGTTCAATCTCCAGGCAGTCAGCTGCAGAGAAAGTAGATTTGATGTTGGAAAGGACCTTGAATGAGAAGGTCCTGTCTCATTGGAAGTTTCCACGGAGGCAGAGAGGACATGTCCACTAGATCTGCATACCAAGTACTGCGTGGCCACGCAGGCGCAAATAGAATTACTGAAGCCCTCTTCCTGTTGATCCGAGCTATGACCCGGGAAAGAGAGGAAACGGTGGAAACACATAAGCTAGGTTGAACGACCAAGGCACTGCCAAGGCATCTATCGGTTCGGCCCTGAGGGTCCCCTCGACCTGGATCCGTATCTTGGAAGCTTGGCATTCTGTCGAGATGCCATTAGATCCAATTCCGGTCTGCCCCATCGGAGAATCAGAGAGGCAAATACCTCCGGATGGAGTTCCCACTCCCCCGGATGAAAAGCTGTCAGCTTAAAAAAGTCCGCTTCCCAGTTGTCCCACTCCTGGGATGTAGATTGCTGACAGATAACAAGAGTGGGCCTCCCGCCCATCTAATTATATTGGATACTTCTGTCATCGCTAGGGAACTTCTTGTTCCCCCCCTGATGATTGATGTAAGCCACAGTCATGATGTTGTCCGACTGAAATCTGATGTATATGGCCTAAAGCCAACTGAGGGCCACGCCTGAAGCGCATTGAATATTGCTCTCAATTCCAGAATATTGATTGGAAGTAGAGACCTCCATCTGAGTCCACACACCCTGAGCCTTCAGGGAATTCCAGACTGCACCCCAGCCTTAGTAGACTGGCGTCCGTTGTCATTATCACCCACGAGGGTCTGCGGAAACATGTCCCTTGGGACAGATGATCCGGCGACAACCACCAAAGAAGAGTCTCTGGTCTCCCTGGTCCAGAATTATCTGAGGAGATAAATTCACATAATCCCCATTCCACTGTACGAGCATGCACAGTTGCAGTGGTCTGAGATGAAATCGAGCCAAACGGAATGATGGTCCATTGCCGCCACCATCAATCCAATTACCTCCATGCACTGAGCCACTGATGGCCGAGGATTGGACTGAAGGGCTTGGCATGTATTTGAATCTTTGACTTTCTGGCCTCCGTAGATAAATCTTCATGACTATAGAGTCTATTAGAGTTCCCAAGAAGGGGACCCTTGTCTGTGGAAATTAGTGAACTCTTTTCCAGATTCACCTATCCGTGAGCTCTCAGAAAGACAACACTGTGTCTGTATGAGATTTTGTTAGATGATAAGTCGACGCCTGAATCAGAATAATCATCCAGATAAGGCGCCACTGCTATGCCCCGCGGTCTGAGGACCGCCAGAAGAGACCCTAGAACCTTTGTGAAGATTCTGGGTGCTGTGGCCAGCCCGAAGGGAAGATGCCACGAACTGAAATGTTTGTCCAGGAAGGCAAACCTTAGGTACCTGATGATGATCCTTGTGGATAGGGATAGGAATATGAATGTATGCAATCCCTTCAAGTCCACGGTAGTCCATATATTGACCCTCCCTGGTTCATTAGTAAAATTGTTCGAATGGTCTCCATCTTGAAAGATGGGACTCTGAGAAACTTGTTTAGACTCTTGAGGTCTAAAATGGGTCTGAACGTTCCCCTCTTTTTTGGGAACCACGAAAAGATTTGAGTTAAAACCCCCTGTCCTAGTCTTGAACAGGACGATTACTCCATTAGCAGAGAGGTCTTTTACACCAATGTAAGAACGGCCTCTCTTTTTATCTGGTCTACAGACAATCGTGAAGAAGAAATCTCCCTCTTGGGAGAATTTTTTTTTAATTCCAGTTTAATACCCGTGGGTCACGATTTCCAGTGCCCAGGGGTCCTGAACATCTCTCGCCCAAGCCTGGGCAAAGAGAGAAAGTCCTGCCCCCTACTAGATCCGGTCCCGGATCGGGGGCCGCCCCTTCATGCTGTTTTGGTAGCAGCAGCGGGCTTCTTGGGTTGTTTACCCTTGTAACAAATCTGGTTGGGTCTCCAGACGGACTTGGTCTGGGCAAAATTCCCTTCCTGCTTGGTGGAAGATGAGGAAGAAGAGGGGACTCCCTTTAACGTTCGAAAGGAATTAAAATTATTTTGTTTACCCCCTCAGTTTAGAAGTTCTATCCTGAGGTAGGAGATGACCCCTTACCTCCCGTAATGTCAGAAATTATTTCCTTCAAGTCAGGCCCGACTAGGGTTTTCCCCTTGAAAGGAATAGCCAAAAGCTTTGACTTAGATGACACATCAGCAGACCAAGATTTTAACCATAACGCTCTACGTGTTAAAATAGCAAATCCAGCATTCTTAGCCGCCAATTTAGCATTCTGAAAGGCGGCATCTGTAATAAAAGAATTAGCCAGCTTAAGAGCCTTAATTCTATCTAAGATATCCTCTAAGGGAGTCTCAGTCTTAAGAGACTCTTCTAAAGCCTCAAACCAGAAGGCTGCCACAGTGGTAACTGAAACAATACACGGCAGTTGGTTGTAAGAGGAAACCATGATGAATAAACAATTTCTTTAGAAGACCCTCCAATTTCTTATCCATAGGGTCTTTAAAAGCACAAACTGTCTTCAATAGGAATAGTTGTATGCTTCGCAGGGTAGATATAGCTCCCTCCACCTTAGGGGACTGTTTGCCAAGAATCCCGAACAGTGTCAGATATGGGATACATCTTCTTGAAATTAGGAGGGGTGAGAACGGAAAATACCCGGTCTGTCCCATTCCTCTTAATAATCTCTGAGATTCTCTTAGGAACCGGAAAAAAACATCAGTGTAGGCAAGTACTTCTAATTATTTGTCCATCAGTCATCCAGAGTCGCTAAAACCTCCCAAAGTAACAGAGCGGAGGTGTTTCAAGCTTAAATTTAAAGGACAAGGTGTCCGGTCTGTCTGAGGTACCACACTTCCGAATCGGAAAGTTCCCCCTCAGACAAAAAGTTCCCTGACCCCCATATCAGATCCCTGTGAGGATACATCGGAAATAGCTAATAAAGCATTAGAGGACTCAGTATTCACATTGACTTCTGTCCTACTGCGTTTACCCTGTAACACTGGCAACTTAGATAATACCTCTGTAAGGGTAGTTGACATAACTGCAGCCCATATCCTGCAGAGTAAAAGAATTAGACGCGGTTTGAAGAACCAGGAGTCGCTTGGGTGGGCGTTTAAAGGTTGTGACGCTTGGGGAGAAGTTAGCGGTATACCCCGATTCTCCTCAGACTGAGAATAATCCTTAGACACATTTTCTTTACATACAATTTGTGCTTTGCACTGCAAGGCCCTCTCAGTACATGAGGGACAAAAAGTTAGAGGGGGGTTCCACAGTGGCATCTAAACACAGTTTACTCCTCAGTGTCAGACATGTTAAACAGATTAGCAATCTTATAATAGACCTTCTTTTATTAAGAAACTTTTGGCTCTGAATTCAATTATAGTCAAATGTTAATGCAGTACAAATTACTGTACCTGCACCTTTAAATTTCAAAAGCACAACTATTTTCTGAGACGTTCAAAAACGTGTTTTTTTGCAGTAAAATTTATTTGAAAGTGATCAAAAACACTAACAATATTGCATCCACTTGCTGAAATATAGTAAACCAATAAAATAACGATGTTAACAATTAAAATATGTTTTATCTTTAATTGGGCCCCTGCACCCTACTGCCCCCGAATGTGACTGCTGCTGCTCGAGAAGCTATTCAGGACCTTTTGAAGTCCGGAAAAACTTGGGCCTCACCAGAGAAAACAGAATTTATGTTTACCTGATAAATTACTTTCTCCAACGGTGTGTCCGGTCCACGGCGTCATCTTACTTGTGGGATACTCTCTTCCCCAACAGGAAATGGCAAAGAGCCCAGCAAAGCTGGTCACATGATCCCTCCTAGGCTCCGCCTTCCCCAGTCATTCGACCGATGTAAAGGAGGAATATTTGCATAGGAGAAATCATATGATACCGTGGTGACCTGTAGTTAGAGAAAATAAATCAACAGACCTGATTAAAAAACCAGGGCGGGCCGTGGACCGGACACACCGTTGGAGAAAGTAATTTATCAGGTAAACATAAATTCTGTTTTCTCCAACATAGGTGTGTCCGGTCCACGGCGTCATCCTTACTTGTGGGAACCAATACCAAAGCTTTAGGACACGGATGATGGGAGGGAGCAAATCAGGTCACCTAGATGGAAGGCACCACGGCTTGCAAAACCTTTCTCCCAAAAATAGCCTCAGAAGAAGCAAAAGTATCAAATTTGTAAACATTTGGTTAAAGTGTGCAGTGAAGACCAAGTCGCTGCCTTACATATCTGATCAACCAGAAGCCTCGTTCTTGACGGCCCATGTGGAAGCCACGGCCCCTAGTGGAATGAGCTGTGATTCTTTCAGGAGGCTGCCGTCCGGCAGTCTCATAAGCCAATCTGATGATGCTTTAAGCCAAAAAGAGAGAGAGGTAGAAGTTGCTTTTTGACCTCTCCTTTTACCAGAATAAACAACAAACAAGGAAGATGTTTGTCTGAAATCCTTTTGTAGCCTCTAAATAGAATTTTAGAGCACGAACTACATCCAAATTGTGCAACAAACGTTCCTTCTTTGAAACTGGATTCGGGACACTAAAGAAGGCACGACTTATCTCCTGGCTAATATTTTTGTTAGAAACAACTTTCGGAAGAAACCCAGGTTTTAGTACGGCAAAACCACCTTACTTGCATGGAACACCAGATAAGGAGGAGAACACTGCAGAGCAGATAACTCTGAAACTCTTCTAGCAGACGAAATTGCAACCAAAAACAAAACTTTTCCAAGATAATAACTTGATATCAACGGAATGTAGGGGTTCAAACGGAACCCCCTGAAGAACTGAAAGAACTAAATTAAGACTCCAAGGAGGAGTCAAAGGTTTGTAAACAGGCTTGATTCTAACCAGAGCCTGAACAAAAGCTTGAACATCTGGCACAGCCGCCAGCTTTTTGTGAAGTAAAACCAGATAACGCAGAAATCTGTCCCTTCAAAGAACTTGCAGATAATCGTTCTCCAAACCCTTCTTGAAGAATGGATAGAATCTTAGGATTTTTTATCTTGTCTCATGGGAATCCTTTAGATTCACACAACAGATATATTTTTTCCATATTTTATGGTAGATTTTTCTAGTTACAGGCTTTCCTGGCCTGAACCAAGAGTATCAATGACAGAATCTGAGAACCCTCGCTTTGATAAAATCAAGCGTTCAATCTCCAAGCAGTCAGTTGGAGTGAGGCCAGATTCGGATGTTCGAACGGACCTTGAACAAGAAGGTCCTGTCTCAAAGGTAGCTTCCATGGTGGAGCCGATGACATATTCACCAGATCTGGCATACCAAGTCCTGCGTGGCCACGCCGGAGCTATCAAGATCACCCGATACCCTCTCCTGTTTGATCTGGCTACCAGCCGGGAATGAGAGGAAACGGTGGGAACACATAAGCTAGGTTGAAGCTCCAAGGTGCTACTAGTGCATCCACTAGAGTCGCCTTGGGATCCCTGGATCTGGAACCCGTAGCAAGGAACCTTGAAGTTCTGACGAGACGCCATCAGATCCATGTCTGGAATGCCCCCACAATTGAATTATTTGGGCAAAGATTTCCGGATGGAGTTCCCACTCCCCCCGGATGAAAAGTCTGACGACTCAGAAAATCCGCCTCCCAATTTTCCACTCCTGGGATGTGGATTGCAGACAAGTGGCAGGAGCGTGAGTCTCCCGCCCATTGAATTATTTTGGTCACTTCTTCCACTCGCCAGGGAACTCCTTGTTCCCCCCTGATGGTTGATATATGCAACAGTCGTCATGTTGTCTGATTGAAACCGTATGAATTTGGCCTTTGCTAGCTGAGGCCAAGCCCTTGAGAGCATTGAATATCGCTCTTAGTTCCAGAATATTTATCGGGAGAAGAGATTCTTCCCCCGAGACCAAAGACCCTGAGCTTTCAGGGGTTCCCAGGACCGCGCCCCACGCCCACCAGACTGGCGTCGGTCGTGACAATGACCCACTCTGGTCTGCGGAAGCTCATCCCTTGTGACAGGTTGTCTAGGGTCAGCCAACCAACGGAGTGAATCTCTGGTCCTCTGATCTACTTGTATCGTCGGAGACAAGTCTGTATAATCCCCATTCCACTGACGGAGCATGCACAGTTGTAATGGTCTTAGATGAATTCGCGCAAAAGGAACTATGTCCAGTGCCGCGACCATCAAACCTATTACTTCCATGCACTGCGCTATGGAAGGAAGAAGAACAGAATGAAGTACTTGACAAGCGCTTAGAAGTTTTGATTTTCTGGCTTCTGTCAGAAAAATCCTCATTTCTAAGGAGTCTATTATTGTTCCCAAGAAGGGAACTCTTGTTGACGGAGATAGAGAACTTTTTTTCTACGTTCACTTTCCACCCGTGAGATCTGAGAAAGGCCAGGACAATGTCCGTATGAGCCTTTGCTTGAGGTAGAGACGACGCTTGAATCAGTATGTCGTCCAAGTAAGGTACTACTGCAATGCCCCTTGGTCTTAGCACCGCTAGAAGGGGACCCTAGTACCTTTGTGAAAATTCTTGGAGCAGTGGCTAATCCGAATGGAAGTGCCACAAACTGTAATGCTTGTCCAGAAAGGCGAACCTTAGGAACCGATGATGTTCCTTGTGGATAGGAATATGTAGATACGCATCCTTCAAATCCACCGTGGTCATGAATTGACCTTCCTGGATGGTAGGAAGAATTGTCCGAATGGTTTCCATTTTGAACGATGGAACCTTGAGAAATTTGTTTAGGATCTTGAGATCTAAGATTGGTCTGAATGTTCCCTCTTTTTTGGGAACTATGAACAGATTGGAGTAGAATCCCATCCCTTGTTCTCCTAATGGAACAGGATGAATCACTCCCATTTTTAACAGGTCTTCTACACAATGTAAGAATGCCTGTCTTTTTATGTGGTCTGAAGACAATTGAGACCTGTGGAACCTCCCCCCTTGGGGGTAGCTCCTTGAATTCCAGAAGATAACCTTGGGAGACTATTTCTAGCGCCCAAGGATCCAGAACATCTCTTGCCCAAGCCTGAGCGAAGAGAGAAAGTCTGCCCCCCCACCAGATCCGGTCCCGGATCGGGGGCCAACATCTCATGCTGTCTTGGTAGCAGTGGCAGGTTTCTTGGCCTGCTTACCTTTGTTCCAGCCTTGCATTGGCCTCCAGGCTGGCTTGGTTTGAGAAGTATTACCCTCTTGCTTAGAGGATGTAGAACTTGGGGCTGGTCCGTTTCTGCGAAAGGGACGAAAATTTGGTTTATTTTTAGCCTTGAAAGACCTATCCTGAGGAAGGGCGTGGCCCTTACCCCCAGTGATATCTGAAATAATCTCTTTCAAGTCAGGGCCAAACAGCGTTTTCCCCTTGAAAGGTATGTTAAGCAATTTGTACTTGGAGGACGCATCCGCTGACCAAGATTTTAGCCAAATCGCTCTGCGCGCCACAATAGCAAACCCCGAATTTTTCGCCGCTAATCTAGCCAATTGCAAAGTGGCGTCTAAAGTAAAAGAATTAGCCAATTTAAGAGCATGAATTCTGTCCATAATCTCCTCATAAGAAGAATCTTTATTGAGCGACTTTTCTAGTTCATCGAACCAGAAACACGCTGCTGCAGTGACAGGAACAATGCATGAAATTGGTTGTAGAAGGTAACCTTGCTGAACAAACATCTTTTTAAGCAAACCCTCTAATTTTTTATCCATAGGATCTTTGAAAGCACAACTATCTTCTATAGGGATAGTAGTGCGTTTGTTTAGAGTAGAAACCGCCCCCCTCGACCTTGGGGACTGTCTGCCATAAGTCCTTTCTGGGGTCGACCATAGGAAACAATTTCTTAAATATAGGGGGAGGGACAAAAGGTATGCCGGGCCTTTCCCATTCTTTGTTTACAATGTCCGCCACCCGCTTGGGTATAGGAAAAGCTTCGGGGGGCCCCGGGACCTCTAGGAACTTGTCCATTTTACATAATTTCTCTGGAATGACCAATTTGTCACAATCATCCAGAGTAGATAATACCTCCTTAAGCAGAGCGCGGAGATGTTCCAATTTAAATTTGAATGTAATCACATCAGGTTCAGCTTGTTGAGAAATTTTCCCTGAATCTGAAATTTCTCCCTCAGACAAAACCTCCCTGGCCCCCTCAGACTGGTGTAGGGCATTTCAGAACCATTATCATCAGCGTCCTCATGCTCTTCGGTATTTTCTAAAACAGAGCAGTCGCACTTACGCTGATAAGTGGGCATTTTGGCTAAAATGTTTTTGATAGAATTATCCATTACAGCCGTTAATTGTTGCATAGTAAGGAGTATTGGCGCACTAGATGTACTAGGGGCCTCCTGTGTGGGCAAGACTGGCGTAGACGAAGGAGGGGATGATGCAGTACCATGCTTACTCCCCTCACTTGAGGAATCATCTTGGGCATCATTTTCTCTAAATTTTGTGTCACATACATCACATCTATTTAAATGAGAAGGAACCTTGGCTTCCTCACACACAGAACATAGTCTATCTGATAGTTCAGACATGTTAAACAGGCAAAAACTTGATAACAAAGTACAAAAAACGTTTTAAAATAAAACCGTTACTGTCACTTTAAATTTTAAACTGAACACACTTTATTACTGAAAATGTGAAAAAGTATGAAGGAATTGTTCAAAATTCACCAAATTTCACCACATTGTCTTAAAGCCTTAAAAGTATTGCACACCAAATTTGAAAGCTTTAACTCTTAAAATAATGGAACCGGAGCCGTTTTTATATTTAACCCCTATACAGTCCCTGGTATCTGCTTTGCTGAGACCCAACCAAGCCCAGAGGGGAATACGATACCAAATGACGCCTTCAGTAAGCTTTTTCTATGTATCTGAGCTCCTCACACATGCATCTGCATGCCTTGCTTCCCAAAAACAACTGCGCAATAGAAGCGCGGAAAATGAGGCTCTGCCTATGATTAGAGAAGGCCCCCCAGTGAAAAAGGTGTCCAATACAGTGCCTGCCGGTTATTTAACATAATTCCCAAGAATAAAATAACTCCTCAAAGCTATAAACTATTAAAAATGCTTATAAATCAATCGTTTTAGCCCAGAAAAATGTCTACCAGTCTTTAAGCCCTTGTGAAGCCCTTTATTCTTATTTAATAAAAATGGCTTACCGGATCCCATAGGGAAAATGACAGCTTCCAGCATTACCAAGTCTTGTTAGAAATGTGTCATACCTCAAGCAGCAAAAGTCTGCTCACTGTTTCCCCCAACTGAAGTTAATTCCTCTCAACAGTCCTGTGTGGAAACAGCCATCGATTTTAGTAACGGTTGCTAAAATCATTTTCCTCTTACAAACAGAAATCTTCATCTCTTTTCTGTTTCAGAGTAAATAGTACATACCAGCACTATTTTAAAATAACAAACTCTTGATTGAAGAATAAAACTACATTTAAACACCAAAAAACTCTAAGCCATCTCCGTGGAGATGTTGCCTGTACAACGGCAAAGAGAATGACTGGGGAAGGCGGAGCCTAGGAGGGATCATGTGACCAGCTTTGCTGGGCTCTTTGCCATTTCCTGTTGGGGAAGAGAATATCCCACAAGTAAGGATGACGCCGTGGACCGGACACACCTATGTTGGAGAAAAGGACTCTGTCGCCCATGCGATCCAACTGAACTGCGCGTCTGAGCGTGCGAATAGGCCCCGCCCACCGTGGGCGTTTGCAAGTACGGTAAGACCCGCATGGGTCATAACAAAAAAATTAAACATGTCCCCTATAAGCCATGTGTCCTCTTATAACCACTCGATATAGTAAGTGAAAACGCTGCCCAATATTTCAGAACACTAAGCCATGACCATTTGAAACAGAACCGCAACTCCCAGCGTCAAAGCCCCTCTTTATCAGACAAAAATCTTTAACATAGTTTGGTAATAAAGAGAAAGGGATTCCAGGTACAACATTTCTTTATACATGTGTATACTGCTTACCCCCTCCCCATAAAGGGGAAATTGTCAGCCTGTTCTGTGCATCAAGTCTCCCAGAAACAAAAAGACTGAACATACCTCAAAGTTGCTTGTAGCAACACACCAGTCTCCACCCTGAAGATTTTCTTACACTACCTTCAGCAGCTGTGGGAACCATCATGGATCTTAGAAAACGCTTGCTAAGATCATCAACATCAGGGCAGGAAGAATCCTCACTCTCCCTGAGAAAAATAGTACTCACTGGCACCATTTGAAAATAAAAAACTTCTTGATTGAAGAAACTAAACTAACACCTCACTTTACCTCTTCCTATTAATATACAGGCAAAGAGAATGACTGGGGGTGGAGGGAAGGGAGGAGCTATATATACAGCTCTGCTGTGGTGCTCTTTGCCACTTCCTGTTAGCAGGAGGATAAATCCCACAAGGATGATATCTGTAGACTCGTCATATCTTGTAGAAGAAATTAGGTTTTTATGTCCCCTTAACATACGTTAGGGCCACAGGAGAAGCCTCAGCCCATAGTACACCTACTGCCCTTCACTGCCTTAAAGGAACAATAAACACCTTGTAATTTCAGAACCTTGGTGCACAGACACAATAGGAAATGCCGCTGCCTTTGAAAAAAATTTCCATGCATGTTGCATTATCCATCAGCTCTGGCTCATCAGAGGCGCATAAAAGCTCCTCCCATTTTCCTGCTAGAAGAAGCCATTTCCTGCACCATTCTCTACACCTAAAAGGTGAATTATAAAATGTCACTCAAACTTATTACCTGATGTGCTATTCTAGAGTATAAAGGACATTAGTATACTACTTAAAGTTATAGCAAAAACTAAATACATTTCACGCACCTCCCTCTAATTAGGGGGGGGGGGCATTTTGGAGCCTAGGTTACATTGCAGGTATTTGAAGGAAAGTTGCTGCACATATGAAAACACGTCAGCACCTGAATACAGTGAAAGCTCAATACTATGCCTATAAAATTTATTAATGTTTAATCTCCCTTTAGAGTTACAATATAAGGTAATCCTTTCTGTCTGTATACTCACTGTTGCCATGTAGTGAGACAGGTCGGTCAGTTGGTCGAAGAAATGGAGCATTTCCTCGTCTCCGGGGCAAGCTGGAAGTTCTCTGAAGCCCCTTTCACAAAAAGAGCAAAAGTTAATCACGATTCTCTTCCATCAATGTCCCTAATAATTGGTACAATGAAAACATATTAATGGAGAAGAAAGAAAAAAGTAGAAGAAAAGGAATTCAAAGCTGTATGTATTTGATGCTTTCTTGCCATTTTACCCAAAGTAACTGGCATTCTCCCAAATTCCCTGTCCTTAAGTATAATATAGTGTAAAAAATAGTAAGAAACAAAATACACACGAGCACAAAATAGAATCGTTTGTACTTAATATTTGCACTCCACTTGTAATTTAGGCCTTTATTGGGGAACTTAATTTTGGGTTTAATGTATCTTAATGAAAGGCAATTTGAACTACTGGGCACATAGTAATAAACACACTGTAAAAAAACAGTTTATTCATCCCTTAAAAGGGACATGAAACCCAAAACCTCTCTTTCATGATTCAGATAAAGAAAGCAATTGTAACACCTTAACGACCAGTGTCATACCTTGTACGACGCTGGTCGTTATGCCCTGCAGCTGGGCTTCTCTCTGTCCCGATTTTGCTCAAAATAGCGAGATTGCCCTATTTCTCAATGCCCCCCTGAGTGGGGCACTGCAGAAATAGATTTGCAGAGTTATGGATGCAGAGAGGGCCACTCTGTGGCCCTCTCTGCATCGCACAGCTGTGGTGCCAATCGTTGGCGGGGTGGTCGGCCCATCGCTGGAGGTGGATAGGAGTTGCGCACGATGATTGGGGGAAAAAAACCCACTGAAAGCGGCAGGGAGGGGGAAGGAGGGAGTGGGAGAGTGGGGATCCTGGTTATATTGCTGAGTGATGGGAATAGGAGGGTGGCAAGTCGATCTGGTAGGAGGGATGGTATTGAGGGGGGCAGCTACACTACAGCAAAAAATAGTTTTTGGGGTTTTTTTGTTTTTTTTAAATGCCTAATTTGCAGCAACTAGGTACTGGCAGACAGCTGCCAGTACCTTAGATGGCAGTAATTAGGTAGAGGGGGATCAGGAAGGTTGGAGGGTAAGAGGGGATGCTACACTGCAGAGGAATCAATATATATATAATATGGAAATAAAAAGCCTTTTATTTTAGTACTGGACTTTCTGCCAGTACTTAAGATGGCGTTGACAATTGTGAGGTGGGGGAGGGAAGAGAGGGATCAGGGGGTGGGATGTGTCAGGTGGCAGGCTGATCTCTACACTAAAGCGAAAATTAACCCTACAAGCTACCTAATTAACCCCTTCTTTGCTGGTGCACAGCAGCATTTAGCAGCCTTCTAATTACCAAAAAGCAATGCCAAAGCCATATATGTCTGCTATTTCTGAACAAAGGGGATCCCAGAGAAGCATTTACAACCATGTGTGCCATGATTGCACAAGCTGTTTGTAAATAATTTCAGTGAGAAACCTAAAATTGTGAAAAAGTTTTTTTTTTATTTGATCGCATTTGGTGGTGAAATGGTGGCATGAAATATACCAAATGGGCCTAGATCAATACTTTGGGTTGTCTACTAAAAAAAAAAAATGCATGCTTACTGGATATATTTATTTATTTCCGGGCATAGAGAGTCCACGATTCATTCCAATTACTAGAGGCGACAAAGAGCACCCCCAGCAAAATTGTTAAAGGGACACTAAACCCACATTTTTTCTTTCATGATTCATATAGAGCATGCAATTTTAAGCAACTTTCTAATTTACTCCTATTATCAATTTATTTGAAAAAGCAGAAATGTAAGCTTAAGAGCCGGCCCATTTTTGGTTCAGCACCTGGGTAGCGCTTGCTGATTGGTGGCTAAATGTAAGAAAACCAATCAGCAAGCTCTACCCTGGTGCTGAACCAAAAATGGGCCAGCTCCTAACCTTACTTTCCTGCATTTTCAAATAAAGATAGCAAGAGAACAAAGAAAAAATTGATAATAGGAGTAAATTAGAAAGTTGCTTAAAGTTACATGCTCTATCTGAATCAGGAAATAAAAAAATTGGGTTTAGTGTCCCTTTAAGTATTACTTCTCTTACCCATAACCCCCAGTCATTTGGCCGAAGGGAACAGAAAAAGTAGTAACACAAGGATATAGAGGTGCCTGAGGTTTGTACAGAAAAACTTGTCTGAAACAAGGGTGGGTCGTGGACTCTCTATGCCCAGAACGAAATACATTTATCAGATGAGCATACATTTTGTTTTCTTTCCTATGGCATAGAGAGTCCACAATTCATTCCAATTACTAGTGGGAACCAATAACCAAGCTAGAGGACACAGAATGAAAGGGAGGGAGAAACAAGACAGTTGGGCCTAAACCGAAGGCACCACCGCTTGAAAAACCTTTCTCCCATATGCAGCCTCAGCCGAGGAAAAAGTATCAAATTTGGAAAAAGTATGAATAGAGGACCATGTAGCCGCTTTGCAAATCTGTTCCACAAAGACTTCATTTTTGAAAGCCCATGAAGAGGAGACCGCTCTAGTGGAATGAGCTGTAATTCTCTCAGGAGGCTGTTGTCCAGCTGTCTCATAAGCTAAGCAAATGACACTCCTCAGCCAGAGAGAAAGAGTAGGAGAAGTGGCCTTCTGACCCCTACGTTTACCAGAGAAAACAACAAACAAGGCAGAAGTCTGCCGAAAATCTTTAGTTGCTTGAAGATAATACTTTAAAGCACGCACAACATCCAAATTATGCAAAAGACGTTCCTTCTGGGAAGAAGGATTAGGACAAAAAGAACAACAATTTCCTAATTAATATTGCGATCCGACACTACCTTAGGGAGAGACCCTAGCTTAGTATGAAGAACCCCGCCTTATCAGCATGAAAAACGAAGTAATGGGAGCCGAAAGCTCAGAAACTCTGCGAGCAGAAGCAATAAGAAACAAAACGTTCCAAGATAACAACTAATACCAAGAGAATGCATCAGCTCAAACAGAGCCTGCTGCAAAACGTTAACAAGATTAGAGGGATAGTGAACCCAAAAAATTTATTTTATGAATCAGATAGAATGTTCCATTTTTAACAACTTTCAAATTTACTTCTATTATCAAACTTGCTTCATTCTTTTGCTATCCTTTGCTGAAGGATCAGCATTGCACTACTGGCAGCTAGCTGAAACACATCTAGTTAGCCAATCACAAGAGACAAATGTGTGAAGGCAACAATCAGCAGCTAGCTCCCACTGGTGTATGATATGTGCATATTCTTTTTCAACAAGGGATACTAAGAGAATGAAGCACATTTGAAAATAGAAGTGAATTTAAAAAAGTGTCTTAAACTTACATGTTCTAACTGAATCATGCAAATTTAATTTTGACTTTCCTATCCCTTTAAGGCTCCAAGGAGGAGCAAACAATTTAAACAAAGGCTTAATTCTGACCAAAGCCTGAACAAAAGAACTGCCAGACGTTTGTGCAGAAGAATAGACAATGACAAAATCTGACCCTTCAGAGTACTGACTGACCAACCTTTCTCCATGCCTTCCTGAAGAAAAGTCCAAAATTCGAGGAACCTTAACTTTATTTCAAGAGAACCGCTTTCAATCACACCAATAAAGGTATTTACGCCATACCCTATGGTAAATCTTACGATTAACAGGCTTACGAGCCTGAAGCATAGTATCTATGACCTTCTCAGAAAAACCACGTCTAGCCAAAACTAGGCGTTCAATCTCCAAGTAGTCAGCTTCAGAGAATTTAGATTTGGATGGAGGAATGGACCCTGAAGTAGAAGGTCCTTCCTCAGAGGCAACTTCCAAGGTGGAAGAGATGACATCCTTATCAGATTCACGAACCAGATCCTGCGAGGCCATGCAGGAGCTTTTAGGATCACAGATGCTCTCTCCTGCTTGACACAAGCAATGACTCGTGGAAGGAGAGCAAACAGAAGAAACAGGTATGCTAGATTGAAGATCCAAGGAACCGCCAGAGCGTCTATCAAAACGGCCTGAGGATCCCTTGACCTTGAACGGTATCTTGGAAGTATGGTGTTTTGATGAGACGCCATCAGATCCAACTCCGGAACCCCCCACCTAAAGGTTATCATTGTGAAAACCTCTGGGTAGAGAGCCCACTCTCCAGGATGAAAAGTCTGCCTGCTCAGAAAATCCATTCTCAATTATCCACCCCTGGGATGTAGATGGCATATGAGAGAGATGACAAACTAGAGATTCCACCCACTGAAGAATGCGAGTCACCTCCTTCATTGCTAAGGAACTCCGAGTTCCTCCCTGGTGATTAATGTAGGCCACTAAAGTGATATTGTCCGACTGAAATCTGATAAACCGGAGAAGAAAGGCTAGCTGAGGCCAGACTGTCAAAGCATTGAAGATTGCTCTCAACTCCAAAATGTTTATAGGAAGAGAAGACTCTTCCCGAGTCCACAGACTCTGCACCTTTAAGGAGCCCCAAACCGCTCCCCAGCCTAAAAGACTGGCATCCGTGGTCACAATCACCCAGGAAGGTCTCTGGAAACACGTGCCCAGAGACAGATGATCCCGAGACATCCACCACAAGAGAGAGTCTCTGCAAAAGATTTGAAAGGTCTTCGCTCCATTGACTGAGCATGCATAGTTGCAGAGGTCTCAGATGGAATCGAGCAAAAGGATTGTCGTCGATAGAAGCAACCATCAAACCAATCACCTTCATGCATTAAGCCACTGATGGACGAATCATAGACTGGAGAGAAAGGCATGAAGCAAGAAGTTTTGATTTTCTGACGTCCGTCAGAAAAATCTTCATAAACAGAGAATCTATAAGTGTTCCTAAGAAACATACCCTTGTATCTGATACAAGGGAACTCTTCCCCAGATTCACTTTCCACCCGTGGGAACGTAGAATAGATAACATCTCTGTATGAGATCTTGCTAGATGAAAAGATGTCATCCAGATAAGGTGCCACAGCAATGCCCTGAGACCTGACCACTGCCAAAAGAACCTTTTTTGAAAAGCAACTTACGCATCCTTCAGATCTATGGTCATCATGAATTGACCCTCTTGAACCAAAGGAATAATGGCCTGGATGGTTTCCATTTTGAAGGAAGGAATCCTGGGGAATTGGTTTAGACACTTTAGTTCCAAAATGGGACGAAAAGTGCCCTCCTTTTGGGAACTTTAAATAGATTTGAATAGAACCCTAGACCCTGTTTCTCTAGAGGAACTCTAACAATCACTCCCAGGTGATAGGTCCTTTAGAAAATTTAAGAAGGCTTCCTTCTTTATCTGGTTTGCAGATAACCTTGACAGGTGGAATCTGCCCCGGAGAGGACACGATTTGAATCCTATTCTGTAACCATAGGATACTAGGTCTATGGCCCAAGGATCTGGCACATTGCATATCCAAGCCTGCCGAAAAAAAGAAAGCTTGCCCCCACTTGATCCATTACAGGACTGGGGGAGGCCCCTTCATGTTGATTTGGAATCAATGGAAGGCTTTTTGGCTTGCTTCCCCTTATTCCAAGGCTGATTGGGCCTCCAAGAGGACTTGGATTGATCAGATTTGGAAGAGGAAGACTTCTGTTCCTTAAAATTAGAACTCTGACGACCCTTAGGTCTATTCTTTTTATCCTGAGGTAGGAAAGAGCCCTTTCCACCTGTATTGTCAGAAATTACCAAATAACCAAATAAGGTTTTACCCTTAGAAGGCAAAGATAAAAGCTTGGACTTGGATGTGACATCTGCAGACCAAGATTTTAACCACAGAGCTCTGCGAGCTAAAACAGTAAAACCAGAAATCTTAGCACCCAATCTAAGAACTTGCATATTGGCATCACAAATAAAGGTATTGGCTAACTTGAGAGCCTTGATTCTATCTTGGATCTTCTCTATAGTAGTCTCTTCTTGGATAAGATTAGATAAATCATCACACCAATAATATGCTGTCCCCGCAACTGTGGCAATACTAGCAACAGGTTGCCACTGCAATCCCTGATGAATATACATCTTCTTCAAAAAAGCCTCAAGCTTCTTATCAATAGGACCCTTGAAAGAACAACTATCTTCAATGGGAATAGTAGTTCTTTTAGCCAGAGTAGAAATAGCTCCCTCTACCTTGGTTACTGTGCGCCATGAGTCCCGAATAGCATCAGCAACAGGGAACATCTTTTTAAAAAACAGGGGATGGAGAAAAAGGAATCCCCAGTTTGTCCCATTCCTGAGTAATGATATCTGCCATACGGTCTGGAACTGGAAACACTTCCACAGATGAAGGTACATCATATACCCTATTAAGTTTACTAGACCTCTTTGGATTCTCTGCGACAGAAGAATGGGCTTCATCCAAAGTAGCAAAAACCTCCATTAAAAGAACTTGGAGGTGTTCCAGCTTAAATCTGAAATTAATCTCCTCTAAATCCGTAGCATTGGTCATTACAGTATCAGAATCTGATAACTCACCCTCAGAAGAATCATCAGATAACTGGGGAAAACTGACTAACGCAGCCTTAGCGGAGTCAGAACCCTTATAAACATTAATATTCTTGGATTTCCTCTTGCGTTTACCAGCAACCGGAAAGGCTGATAAGGCTGCTGACACAGCAGATGTTATTTGCGCAGCAAAATTCGTTGGTAAATAAACACCCCCAGGAGGAGGCTGAGAGGAACCGCAGGGCACTTCATGTGAAACAGAATGGGACGTTTGAGGAGATAACTGAGGCACGGCCTGAACAAAATTATCCTGAGAGATAGAATCAGGAGACATTTTATCTTTAAAGTGTAAAGTCTTATCTAAACATGTGGAACACAATTGCATAGGAGGCACAATCTTAACCTCCAAACAAAGCAAACATTTAACAAAGTTAACTGCAACATCTTGTCCAGTGTCCATAGTAGCAAAAGTATTGAAAATTCTCACAGAATTAAACAAATTACAAAATAAAATTGTAGTACAATACCCCACTGCAGAATGAGATCAGAAGTAAAAACACTACCTCTATATCCTCAGACTGACTGAGGTAACTCACCACACCGGAACCAGGAGCTCCCACTAGCAACCGGATTCTATAAGAAACTAGTTTATCCCTCTGACATTCAGTCGACAGGATAACAAAATCCCTCAGCAGCAGCTCCAAGCAGCACGCCACTCTGCTCCTCAGAACGCTATGAAAAAAACAAAGCGAAAGAGCAGAGAGACACGTGACCGCAACGTCACAGGTTTCAAAGCACGCAAAATAAGCGCTATGTTTAAAAATAAAACATTTAGAAACTGCCCACACAAATTCCGACAATAAAATATACACACTATCAGGGAAAAACAAAATACCCCTGAAACGTCCAGCCTTACTCAGCCTCAAAATCTAGGGCTAAATATTAACCCCTTAAGGATTCCTCCTCTTTAAATAAAACTTCCACTTAGAAGTCCCTGTTTAAGAAATGCTGCCTAAACTTAAATTCCTATACCCAGGAAATAAAGTGAGTCCCATATGAAAGATCCACAGAGGATTAACCTCTAAAGTGCTGCCCCAAGACCTAGAAGGCAATAGCACTTACCTGTGGATCCAGCTGCAGGCAGGAACAGCTTCTAAGGTGTGACTAACACATCAACATCTGTCAGGGACCTGTAGAAAAAAGAAAAAACAGAGTAACCAACTCTGGTTTTCTATTAAAGGGGTAGCATATGTGTTTGAAATAAAGCAAGGACCACCTCGCCACCTTCTAACTGGTAAAAGCTACCATTACTCTTACTAAGGAGGAGATTGACATGGACACAGCCTAGCCCCAAATCCTTCAGACACCTTCTTCGCTATCCTCCTGTGATCAAGGCAAAGAGAATGACTGGGGGTTATGGGTAACGGAAGTGATACTTAACAGCTTTGCTGGGGTGATCTTTGCCGCCTACTGCTGGCCAGGAGAGAATATCCCACTAGTAATTGGAATTAATCGTGGACTCTCTATGCCATAGGAAACAAAATTATATAGTTTAGATTGGTAAATATAAAAAACTGCTCTATTTCTGTTTAAATGTAGTGATGGCAAAAATGCTAAAAATGCTCTGGTCTTTTGGGGAAGTTTTTGTCTGAAATGCCCGGTTCTTAAGAGATTAAATAACTTTCTAATTTACTTCTGTTATTGCATTTATCCATTTGCAAGAGCCCTAGATTACAGCACTATTTCCTTCCATGTAGTGTTCCAGACACCAACCTAGATATCTCTCTCTACAAAGAATACTGTGGAATGCAAACAAATTTGGTAATAGTGGTAAATTAGAAACATTTTTAAAACTGTATCCTCTGTCTGAATCACAAAAGAAAATATTTGTGTTTGATATCTCTTTAAGGCTGTTTTTCCCCACATCCGCTGTCAGCAGATCTCAGGTGCACAGGGTAATGCCTTCTCCCCCAGCCCTCTCCTATACAACAAGCTGTAGAGTTTACAAGTGTCTTAGGTCAATGAGGAATAGAATTGGGAGGTCACATTTCACAGAGATCTTTATTTTTATTTATTTTTTTTAAATAAAAAAATAAATAAAAAAGACCAATACCTCTTGTGTTAGTGTAAATTTGTTCTTGCCCCACACTCACTAGGATGCCAAAAAGTAAATGCTATAAACCTGCACAAGCTGCAAAGCTAATAGCTGGTTTAGACCATTTGCAGCCTTTTAAAATCCTAGGTTACAGATTTTGCCTTTTGGTATCTCTAAAGAGCATGGGAAAAAGCACAATATGTGCACAAAAGCAAGAGCTGTTTAATGTCCCTTTAAAAGCTCTATATTGCACTTGTTACTATGTGCCAGTAATTTAAAGGTCTTTCTTTAGTTGTATTTATTACTGTATGCCACGTAATTCGACTAGTTAGTTCCCTTCAATAACACTTGCACTATTGTCTAAAGACAAATATTGACAAATAAAATAGCTCGTCTTGCAGGCTTCCACTAGATGGCACAGCATATAGGGAACATGCTATTGAATAGAGAGTAAAATATGTGAATAGAGTTCTCTAAAATGCACAAGTTTACTGCACAAATTATGAAAACTGCTGTCTGTCCAAAAGACCCTTAGAACAGCATATTTTGTTTATATTGGATAAAAAGCTAAAGTGGAAAAACTAATACCGGTATATGGACAAGTTATCTGGTATTCTTGTCTAATTATCAGACAACATGAAGCAAAAATGTGCGTTAAATGAAACTCCAAATGTTTCTTTCATGATTCAGACAGAGCCTATAATGTTAAACAACTTTCTAATTTACTTCTATAATCAAATTTGCTTAATTCTCTTCATATCTTTTGTTGAAGGAGAGGCAATGCACTACTGGAAGTTAGCTGAACACATTGGATAAGCCAATGACAAGAGTCATATGTGCAGCCACCAATCAGCAACTACCTCCCAGTAATGCATAACTGTTCCTGAGCCTACATGGGTATGCGTTTCAATAAAAGATACTAAAAGAACAAAAAAATAAGATAATAGAAGTATATTAGAAAGTTGTTCAAAATGATATTTTCTGTCCGATTCATAAAAAAGCTGTTGGGTTTCATGTCCCTTTAACTTCCAAAATAATACCAATATTAAGAAGATATAGATGATATACACTCTCAACGAATGAATGAAGTACCCGATTACAAGGAGCTAAATATTGTGTGCTGGGAATTTCTCACAAGCCTCCCTGATGACTCATCCACAGGCTGATATGCAGACATGACTGCTTCCAACCAGCCCAGCACAGGAACAACATCAATGTATAATGGTGATAAAAACAGACTGCTCACTTCACTTGCTGTTAAAACAAGGATAACGTTTAGTGTTAAAGTGCTGCTTAAAGGGATATTATACCCAAAAAAATTATTCAGATAGAGCATGCAGTTTTAAACAACTGTGAAATTGACTTCTAATATTGATTTTTCTTCGTTCTATTGGTATCTTTGTTGAAAAGCAGGGACATATGCTAAGGTGCCTACTCATTTCTGAAACACTATATGAATTTAATCAATTTGCAAGAGCACTGTTTCTGCCTTGTAGTGCTCCAGATGCCTACCTTCATGGCCGCTTCATCAGGCTGAACCTTGTGTGGCATGACCGCTTCATCAGGTTGAACCTTGTGTGGCATGACCGCTTCATCAGGTGCCTACCTTCATGGCCGCTTCATCAGGCTGAACCTTGTGTGGCATGACCGCTTCATCAGGTTGAACCTTGTGTGGCATGACCGCTTCATCAGGTTGAACCTTGTGTGGCATGACCGCTTCATCAGGTGCCTACCTTCATGGCTGCTTCATCAGGTTGAACCTTGTGTGGCATGACCGCTTCATCAGGCTGAACCTTGTGTGGCATGGCCGTTTCATCAGGTGCCTACCTTCATGGCTGCTTCATCAGGTGCCTACCTTCATGGCTGCTTCATCAGGCTGAACCTTGTGTGGCATGGCCGTTTCATCAGGTGCCTACCTTCATCATCAGGCTGAACCTTTTTATCTTTGTTTTAAACAACAAATAAAGTGAGCAGTCTGTTTTTATCAGGCTGAACCTTTGTGGCGTGGCCGTTTTTTATCAGGCTGAACCTTTGTGGCGTGGCCGTTTTGTCAGGCTGAACCTTTGTGGCGTGGCCGTTTTTATCAGGCTGAACCTTTGTGGCGTGGCCGTTTTTATCAGGCTGAACCTTTGTGGCGTGGCCGTTTTTATCAGGCTGAACCTTTGTGGCGTGGCCGTTTTTATCAGGCTGAACCTTTGTGGCGTGGCCGTTTTTATCAGGCTGAACCTTTGTGGCGTGGCCGTTTTTATCAGGCTGAACCTTTGTGGCGTGGCCGTTTTTATCAGGCTGAACCTTGTGGCGTGGCCGTTTCGTCAGGCTGAACCTTGTGGCGTGGCCGTTTCGTCAGGCTGAACCTTTGTGGCGTGGCCGTTTCGTCAGGCTGAACCTTTGTGGCGTGGCCGTTTCGTCAGGCTGAACCTTTGTGGCGTGGCCGTTTCGTCAGGCTGAACCTTGTGGCGTGGCCGTTTCGTCAGGCTGAACCTTGTTATCCTTGTTTTAAATAAGAGGTGAAGTGAGCAGTATGTTTTTATCAGTGACCTTGTAGTGTGGCCGTTTCATCAAGTAGAACCTTGTGAGAAATTCCCAGCACACAATATTTAGCATCTTGCAATCAGGTACTTTATTTTTGTGAGTGTGTTTCATCTATTTCTTATTAACATTGGAATATTGCATAATTTTGGCACCCATCTGTTTGCTTTATTTCTTCTGTAGATTCATCATATCCATTACCACTGTGAGTGAAGAGTAGCTACCAGCACTGTTGGGATTTCAGGACTTCCAATAAATAATTACTAGATGGTCTGAGACTACATGTATATTGTTTTGTATAGTAATTCCTTTTATGACCCTGTCTAAGAATATTGGTGCAACCCTTAGTGTTGCAGTATGTTGTGCTTTTGTATACTAATTATCAAACTGATGCATGTAGGTAGTTTTTGCACATGCTATTAATAATGTCAACCACTAGGTGTCAGAAAAGAGCTATATTATTGGTGAATAAATAAATCAACAAGTTACCTTCCTAGGTTTGCTTTCTTGCCCTGGCTGGCTGGGTTCTTTCCCACAAAGAGCACCGAGTGCCATCAGACGCTCCTTCTCCTGATACAAAGATACATATCAATATCAAACATACAGCAGAGACTTGATTTTAACACTGACCCAATAAACCATTTTTGTAGCCTGCAGGACACAAACCAAATTCAATCCTATAATAGGATAATGTATTATCTCTTTGCTTAAAGACAGTTTTTAGGAAAACTGAATAATGCATATTATACAGTATTGCAAATACAACTTTTTATCTGAATAAAATGCACCAAGTTATAATAATATAATATAAATTGTTTTCATTATTATAAGAATGTTAAAGGCATAATTTTCAGTGTTGCGTATATAAGATTGTATTTTAAAATGTATTAAACCCTTAAAGAGGTCAGTTCCTGTCCACAAATGCAGATTTAGGTGCTGTCCATACTGGCCAGTGATATCAATGCTACAGTGTTATTTGTTTTATAAATGTGAATTTCTTGATAGTTTGTTTAAACAAACAGATTTTTTTTGCATAAAAATTAACACAATTAAACTTCTGCTATTCCATAAATTTTCTCTTAAGAATAAAATGTAACATATTAAAACGTAGTGTCAGTTGTGCACAGCAGATGAGTACTACGCATTGCATCTCGGTATTAAAGCGGCAGTGCACATCTGTAATGCACTAAGCCGTCTTCTCCCCTCTCTTTGTGCTGTGGATTATAAGCACTGCTGGCAGTAGGAACGTTACTATATTTCAGTGACGTATAGACCCATTGGTGTGCCCCTCCCTCATCTCAGAAACAAAGAACTTAATGACACTTAAGCACCAAACAAGCCCACCTACCCTGGAGTCTAATGTCTGGATTTAATTAGGCATTTTACTCTTTACAAGATTAATTGTTCTTGTTTCACATAGGACTGAGCCTCCTTTCTGCTCCCAAACTTTTTTCCATCTATTCTTTGAAATATGAACAAGCACTCCACAAGGATTCCAACTCCAGGGAACCCTCTCTACAGACAGGCTCACATCCTATTCTTGTGTCAGATCAAGTAACCTAAAATGTGTACCTTATTCAGGGACTGGAAGACACAAGAATTCTCATCACTAAGTCTCTGACGCTCTTCCTGTGCCTGTTCCTCTGCTCCTCTGATCTGCTCCTCCAAACGCAGAATCTTGTCCTGTATTTAAAAATAATATATATACATATATTTTATACGGGAATAAAAAAATAAATGACTTACAAGAGACAGCATTAGCATTTTATATTGATGACAATGAGCAGCTGTAACTAAAGCCGTGTGACCCAGTCTATCACTCACCATGTCTATATGATTTTTAGCTATCACACTATAATAGCAGCTAACAGGAAGTGGTGAGTACCGCTGCCAGGCCTCCCCCTCATGTATACTTTGATCTAGCCACTAATATTTTAAATCATTCAGTTGTGTTTTCCCAATGTAATGTAAATAGACGTGACCCAAATTACACATCAAAAGTTTGGCACAGATGTTTTCTTTAGTATATTAGTTTCACAAACTGATCATGTACACATTGTAGACAACATGAAAAGTCTTACAGTAAATACAGATTGGGGGGAAAAAATTACATTTTAGATTTCTTCGGACCCAGCATTTTCAAATTTTGTTTCAAGCAATCAAAAAACTTAAAGGGACACTGAACCCAAATTTTTTTCTTTTGTGATTCAGATAGAGCATGACATTTTAAGCAACTTTCTAATTTACTCCTATTATCAAATGTTCTTTATTCTCTTAGTATCTTTATTTGAAATGCAAGAATGTACGTTTAGATGCCGGCCCATTTTTGGTGAACAACCTAGGTTGTCCTTGCTGATTGGTGGATAAATTCATCCACCAATCAAAAACTGCTGTCCATAGTTCTGAACCAAGAAAAAAAGCTTAGATGCCTTCTTTTTTATATAAAGATAGCAAGAGAACGAAGAAACATTGAGAATAGGAGCAAATTAGAAAGTTGCTTAAAATTGCATGCTCTATCTGAATCACGAAAGAAAATTTTTGGGTTCAGTGTCCCTTTAAATTATGCTTACCTGATCATTTTCTTTTCTTCAGATGGAAAGAGTCCACAGCTGCATTCACTTTTGGGAAATAAGAACCTGGCCACCAAAAGGAGGCAAAGACACCCCAGCCAAAGGCTTAAATACTCCTTCCACTTCCCTCATCCCCCAGTCATTCTGCCGAAGAACAAGGAACAGTATAAGAAATACCAGGGTGAAAAGGTGCCAGAAGAATAAAGAATAGACGCCCCACAGAAAAAATACAGGTGGGGAGCTGTGGACTCTTTCCATCTCAAGAAAAGAAAATGATCAGGTAAGCATAATTGAAGTTTTTCTTTATAAATGGAAAGAGTCCACAGCGGTATTCATTAATTTTGGGAAAACAATACCCAAGCTATAGAAGACACTGAGTGCAAAAACGGGAGGGTACAATAGGCGGCCCATTTTGTGGGCACCAGGCCTGAAAAACCACATCCCAACCAAACCCCGCTTCGTCGGAGCCGGGCAGAAAAACTAGAAGGAAAAGGCCCCAAGGACACTGACCCGCAGATAGTCTGAAAGCCTAACTAGAGACCTGCAAGCAGACTTACTGAGCCAACAGCAGTCGGTCCCCACACAACCATTACTAGAACAGTACCAAAATCCCCAAAAGGGAGAATACAAGGGTAAGCCAAAGGGATACCCAAAAGGTACAGCAAAATCCATAAAGGAAAAGACCCACTTCAAAGGAAGGTCAAATCCACAGAGACCCAAATGGATTCCGAGAACAAGGGGAGATGACGCCCAACCCAAAAGGAGCAATCGGGCATCATCAAGGAGAAGAAATATATCCCAAACATCGTGCAACAGCACGGAAAAAGACAGCTAAAGACAAAGTTCTCAAAACGTCAGAACTCAGAGACTGAGCAAACAGAAATAACAAGTAGCAAACTCAGAGAATAAACATCTGAGTCTAGTAACACGCTGCCATCTGTAGGAAAACACTATCCGTAAGGAAGAAGTCGCCACACAAAATAGCAGACTGCCCAAACTCCAAGAGATAGATTGCCCAACCTCCAAGACAAAGGACACTCTCCAGGCAATCCAGGCCGCCAATCCTACTCACAGATCCCAAAGGAGGAGAGTCACAGAACCTCTAAAAAAGAAGGTCCACTGTCACCCCAAAGACCTGAGGATGAACAACAGATCTCAGATCCTATGCCTAGCCGGACCAGCCCAGGCAATGTCAGATCTGAAAGCAAGGGAACCAAAAGGAACGCCAAGACCAGCCCCCAAAAGGGTGGAAGAATGGACACGGCCACTTCAACCTAAAGACAATTGAACAGGTGTTAGACCTAAGGAGATCTAGCAAGGCCACCCGACTAAGTATCAATGCGGAGCCAGCAGCTCCCCAGATGAACAGGAACAACTCAAAAAGCAGACCAATCAATGAACCAGATAAACATCTGTTCCAACCTCCCAAACACAGGAGAGGCTCCTAAAAAGAGAACCATACCACTGTAAGGAGGACAACAATCCCCCTGAAGAGGAGAGCATCAATAAAGCCTTGCACCTAAGACAGGAAGTCATAGGAAGAACCCGAGAGGACACAAGGCCACATTACTGACGAACATGGAAGAACCCCTTAAAACACATACCAGGTGCAAAAGTGACCTCAATCCTTCCGTATGCTAGGCAGGAAATCCCACCATCAGGTCACGTCAGTTGGTTGTCCCAATGGAACAACAGCACAAGACAAGCCCCAAGAAGCCCCGGCTCTCAGTAAATCTGGCCAAGTTGTAAAACAGAACAGCCAGAACAAGGGCTAAGCCCAAGTACCCCGGAAACTGGGACACCCCGGCCAGTCCTAGGATCATAAAGTCTGGTAACATCCCACAGCGGGATCCACAAAGATAAAAACGCAGAGTAAAACCCTTGACAACCGGAAGATCAGGACAAGAAGCCCGGGTCCCATAAATGTTTAAATTAAACAATCTTCCAGGGACATAAATCCCTTGTCTGATATCAAAAAACCAGACCTCACAGAAAAAAAAAATCCAGAATAACTCGGATAACAAAAAAACCACTAGGACCTCTTCTATACCAAGAAAGGGATGCAGAGCATTCCCAACACTGGGAAAGGACCCCTAACCGGAGCCCAAAAGGACCTCACTGTCTAATGTCCCGAAAAAAGAATGACCAACTCACGAAGGGAATCCAAATCCCCCGAAGGCGACCCATCCACAAGGAGAAACGGGCGATCCAAGAGGTCTCAATGAAGAAGAGAATCACTAAAGGACAAGTCCAAAAGGACAATTTCCTAAAGCAACACCACCCAGACCAGCAGAAAGAGGCGCTAACCCCTCTAATTTTCCCACCACATGGGAAGGAATACTCTAGGTTCTGAGGTATCAGGAACAACAGAGAGTGATGCAGCAAAATTCACTGACTCAGTCACCAGAAAGATGGCTATTTAGGACTGAAACAATCCCGAGAGCCGCAGGGATCTGCAACTCTTGAGAATGCTTAGCTGAAACTTGTAAAACAAATAACAAGAACATAATAATGTTAAGAGCACTCAGCACCCCAACCTGACCAGCAAGGTATAATAGGCGCCACGTGTCTGAATAAGCCGCGAGACAGAAGATCTGAACCCAAGCAGGACCAGCCTGCAACTAGGGTCATAATTGCCAAGCTGGCTAAATCCGCCTTCAGAGAGGGGAGGAAGAAAAACAGACAAACATGGGACTAACGTGTCCCGAAAAACTTCCGTAGAAGCAAACGGCAAGTATCGATCCCATAGATTTTTAAGTTCCCGCAGGAAACATAGTATGAAAAAGAAAATAAAATTCATCCTAACTGGATAAAATAAAATAACAGGCAACCTGAGGGTTAACGCCCAAGAAGAACAGAAAGATCTGCAGGATCAGCCTAACGGAAACCCTGTTCTTCCAACAAAAACTGGGAAGGATCTCGATAACAAGACTTAAAGGAGATTACTTCATCTCCCCCATGGCCGACGAGGTGAGCCATTCAAAGGAGGAGACTGATGAGTCCCATAACTGATAAGGATAGGGTTGCCAAACAGCTCAAAAACATGTCTGAGCAAAACACGAAGGCGAGCCAGCCTGAAACGAAAGGCACAACACTTATTTACAGTTACACCCGCAGGGAACTGCACATGCCCTCCAGTGGCCAAGAGACCTGGGGCAATCGGGCACAAGCACAATTGCAAATTAACATCTGGACTTTGTAGACAAGCAAGCGCCAAAAGTATGTAAAAGCAAAAACGTGCCACAACCTCCAGGGGGGGAACAATCCACCCTCCGAGGAGGAAAACACATAACCTGGGTTACCCGCATGTGTAGTAGTAGTAGGGAGTAGTAGGGAACTCGCCTCCCGGAGGACAGGGGCCTCTGAGGCGGATGGCTCAGCATTCTCTTGAATCCCAGAGCCCGAAGAACAAGGCATTGTAGGACAGCCTAAAGAACATAACTGACTCAATGGGGCCAATTCGCATTCATCACAGGACGAAGAATCTGAATCAGAAAGTTGAACAATCTCAACATCAGCATCCTCCATAACTGGATAAAGGATACCCCCCAAAAAAAAAAGAAAAGGACAATATATAAAACAATTTAAAATGGCATCTGACACCCACAATGGCTGGGGCACTCACCACCTCCTATGAACCAGACACGAGCGGACTACAATTCTCCGTCGCCACACAGTCAGGAATGCGGGAAATGGGAGACCAGAACGTAGACACGTCCGGTCACAAGGTGAACCGTACAATCCAAAAAAAGCACGCCCAACCGTAAGCAGATTGAATAACATAACAAACATGATTAAAAAAAACATGTTCAATAATCCCCCTCAGGAGATATTAACCCTCGATTCCAAGATACTAAAGGAGTCCCACTGAGACCCTGTATTTTTCATGTGAGTTCCCAGGAACAAATTAGTTACAGTACAATCATGAAGAAGTAAATTAAACGATCTTACCTGAATCTACGCCGTGGAACAGAAACATGGCCCTTCAAGTGTGACGGATAGTAGTCTCGCCTCCACCATGGACTTGAGAGAAGGAAGCAGGCAGCAAAGCGAAGTTCGACAACGTCTATTGCTTGTGTGAGTTCTTGAAATGCATCTCCGGACTCTAACTTTCATCCAAGCCCTCACTGAGAGACTGACAGGATTACTTAAAACTCCCGTCTCATGTCGAAGAGTACTACCCTCCATAAGAGACGAAAACAAACTTCTGACACTTCTCTGCCAACTTCCTGGGATGAAAGGCAAAGAATGACTGGGGGATGAGGGAAGTGGGAGGAGTATTTAAGCCTTTAGCTGGGGTGTCTTTGCCTCCTCCTGGTGGCCAGGTTCTTATTTCCCAAAAAGTAATGAATGCAGCTGTGGACTCTTTACATTTATGAAGAAAATACATTTAATATAAATCCAAAATTGGTTAGATGATTTCTCCCAACATAATGAAACATAATTGCGCCGTTCACGCTATTAACTTATTAAAGCTTGTTACCCCCATCTTTTAGAATGCATTTACTCAATCTGTTGTAACGACCTCCCTTGATAAAAGGATTTTCAACTTGACCGCCTTGTAAAGTGAAAAAAGTGTGTTCTTGGCAAAAATGATAGGAAATGGTTTATTGCTATAACTCCAGGAGAGGATTTTTGCTCACTATAAATTTTAGCCTCCCAACATATTTATAGAGTAAATCTTAAAGATCTCAGAGGTTTTATATTCAGATTTAATAAAATATATTATGAAGAAGAGAAGCATGAAGTGTTGCAAACCTGCTGAGCCTTCTATTGTCTAGCTACAATGTAGGATACATTCTATTAAAGGTCTAGGGATGACAGTACTCTGTCCTGAAGTATAATGTACTTGTGAATATATCAACACTGAGAAGTGATGGTTTCTCCAACTGTGGAGGTGATAGACCTTTATGATACTGCGCCCCAAATTGGAAACAATCAAAAATAAAAGTAGATAAAACCAGAAAAGGCAGCAGCATAAATTGTCACCAAGTTTATTTGACTATACAAAAGCCCACAACGTTTCGGGGTCTTACCCCTTAATCATGTGGATACATCCGCCTGCACTTTTGAATTCTCTCCCCTACAGTCAGTTCCTGAGGGTCAAGAAAATTCTTTCTAATCCTGTTTTATCTAATCAGAGACTCAATGAGATGGGCCATTTGTTCAGTGAACGGGGTTATCCTGATGAGGTTATTAAATGCAATTTGGCTAAAGTTGAAGGGAGATCCAGACAGGATCTAATCTATAACAAAAAGACTAAGAAAGATGAGGGATCTGGTGAGAGAATAACCTTTGTCACAGAATTCAATAGACAAAGTAAAAAAGTGTTGAATATTTTGAGGAAACATTAGCACCTTTTGCATGAATGTAACCCTGATATTAAGGCCTTTAAGGATATTTTCATGCCTGCATTCAAACGAGCTCCATCTCTTAGGGATAAATTGATGAAGAATGATGTTGGTACAGCTAAAGCTGGTGGCACTAGATACATTACCAATGCGAATAAAGGTTGTTACCCATGTTTGGGGTGCTTTAGCTGTAGTAACATGATTAACGGTGCTGTGTTCTTTCACCCCCATACAGGAAGAAAGTTTGAAATTGCTATTGCAATTGCAATAGTGAATATGTTATTTATATCATTAAATGCCCATGTGGGCTCCTTTATGTGGGTGAGACGACACGTAAGGCACGTGAAAGATGAATGAACACAAATTCAGTATTAGGAGGGGGGAACTTAGATGCCCCTGTTGCATATCATTTTATTAAAACCAAACATCCTATTTCGCAATTTAGGTTTCAAATCATTGAGCAGGTTCACAGACCCAGGAGGGGTGGTAATAGGGAGAGATTCTGTTAAAAAGGAGAGAGGCCTTTTGGATATTTATGTTAGGAACTTTACAACCCCAGGGCATGAATAGAGACCTGGATTGGTCCATTTTTCTATGAGATTATCTAATGATGATGACTATTTTTTATGATAGACTGCTTTCTGTATTTTAAAGTTGTAATTTTCAGAGTTAATATGCACTTTGTTCTTTATGTATCGATTATTAAAGAATTTGGAAATAAAGATGTAATTTTAGGGATTGACCACTAGATGGTGATATAAATGTGAATAGGTTAGAATATTAGCTGTTTGCTAATTGTTTCCTAATTACACCTGTGTATATAAAGATGAAATTCAGTGTTACTCTGTATCCACATGATTAAGGGGTAAGACTCCGAAACGTTGTGGGCTTTTGTATAGCCAAATAAACATGGTGACAATTTATGCTGCTGCCTTTTCTGGTTTTATCTATTTCTTGGGGTTGGGGTTGCAGGATCCCTGGCAGCGTGCAGTTGGTATATATGTGTGCTGGACTTTCTTTGACCTAAAATAAAAGTACCCATGGTACTATATTTGTAATATTTTTAAAGAAACATATATTTTTCTTATATATCCTTAACATATAAGAACTATTAACGTTGAATTTAAGATCTATACTACAGCATGGATTCATAAGAGAAAGTGCTACAATTGTAACCAGTGAAACCCAGCAATATGGTGGTAGCCAGTGGTGAGATTCCGAAATTTTAGCAACAGTTTCTCTTACTTCTTTACAATACAGAACATTTAAATTTTCGAAATTTTAGGGACAGGTTCTTAAGAACTAGTGAGGAGAGGCTGAATCTCTCCACTGGTGGCAGCCCAGAGGCAGAAAGACTTAACACTGATGCTAAAAATAAAAACACACATTGCGTTGAGAGAAATCAAATAAAAAAATTTTTGAACATTATATCGTAATGTATGTGTATCTCCCTAAAATCAAGAACCCTGCATAGCTAGCTAAACAGATTTCAAGTTAAATTTGCCTTTCTAAAATTCCTTGATGGACCTCGCAGTGCTGATGAGACTGATTAGGTCATCTCGGGCCTGAGTTTTACTCCAAGACACATGCACCTTTATGATCAGTGGAATTGTAAGACCATTGCTCACCTTCCTCTGGTTCAGCTCATTCTGATGTTTGGAGATGCTCTCAGATATATGTCTGTATGAGGCTTCTCTTTCCTCTTCTCGGCTGCTCTCTCGCTCTAACTGCTGAAATTCAAGGTCTTCAAAGGATTTCATAGCTCCCTCCACCATCTCTGTCATCTAAAATAAAAACACAGGTTTAATAAGAAGCTGTCATAAAAAAAAAAAATTAAAAAAAAATCAGACAAGACCTGTCTAATATGGCACGAGATACATTTGGACTGAGATGCAATACGGATCAGAGAAGTGTCTAGCAAAAGAAATCTATACATTCTTTTCTAAGGTCTTAAATTGAAGTCATTAGGAAACAAGAGTTTTCTATTTAGTCAAAGGATACTTATCCCGCAGGATACTTATGTATAACAGAAACTAGAAAAGAGAAGTTATTAACTGGGGATGGGCAAAACTAAATAGTTTGTCCTATGGGCAACCAAGCATGGACATCTAGCCCACTGTACACTAGTGGAATATAACGTATGACCCAGCTGAAAAAACCTTTAGTTCACAGGATAATCGTCTGTTTTTTGGGGGCTGAACTATCCTCCTGGATGAAATCAGATTAATACTGCAAGAAAGTAATCCTTTTGGAAAGGCATAAGTTGGCTAAGAGAGGCTGAACCCTAAGTGGGTAGTATCCTATCCCATATCTTTCCCCAGTTCAGTAATTCTATTTCTTAGTTTTCATACTACTGTATGACTCTTAATGGCACAAATAAACTATCCTGACGTTCTCTCCTCACCTCCTGGATCTGCTTCCTTAGCTGCTCCCGCAAACTCTCTGGTTGTTTGTCCAACTGAGCACGGCATTCAGAGATATTCTGCTCCAGTTCTTTGATCTTCATCTTCTCATCCTTTAGCCTAAGTTTATCCTGTAAAAAAATGCCATCGTAAATGGGAAGCACATATTGTCATTTTTAGAGCCACCTACTTCTGCAAGCCACAGAACAATCAGCTTGGTAGCCAGCATTCACAAGTAAAGGGAGATTAAACTCAAAATTGTTCATAAAGTAATTATGCATAGTAAAAAAATGGTAACCTAATTTAAGTAATTATTTTGACCAGTTCTCTTGTAATTAAACTTAAATGTATGGCCCACAGAAAGGTTAGATATCATCCTACAGGATCCAGAACGCTGACCCTACATAATCCTATAGTTACCCTTTAACAATGAAATCATGCAACCTACATAAAGATTACACTATACAAAGTAATTTGTTGCTAAAGAGAATGACTCCTCTGTCATAGAAATAAAGTAAGGTATTCCTGATTATCAAGTCAGTGGTTGTTATAGCATTGGGAGGACACTGATAATTGTGCAGTTGTCTCTTAATGTTATTAGTGAAAATTATAAGCACATAAAAGAGATGTAACTGGTGAGCTGCCGATTGGATGAGGTGCTGAGCATTCAGTGCTTATTACCTTATCTCGTTCCTCTTGCATTCTCCTCTCGGTTTCCCTCAGATGATCATGAAGAGCTTGAATAAGTTCCTCTTCCCTATCCATCTCCTTTCTCTCTGTCTGCAGTTCACCTTCCAATAATGCCACTTCCATCTCAACCTGATGAGAAAGCAGACAGGTCAGACTAAAGCACCTATCCAGCTAGTATCTCCATTACCTATTAATGTGTCAGTGAGGATACGAAATATATATTTTTATTTATTTTATTTTTTTGGTGTGATTCCCAATGCTCAGGTTATGGCACACTAGTAGTCTGATAGCTAAAGGTCATAGTGCATGTGCAGGGAGCCAATGGTTTCCTTACTCCATGGCCACTCCCACAGCCCCATAAACCAATCTGGGAAGTAATAACATACACAGCTTTCCAATTATGAAAATTACTTGGCCCGTCACATGCAAACTACCAGTACTTAATCTACATTATCATCTTTGACCGGTTGCAAATATCAGATATGTTTTACATACAAGCAAAGCATAATAAACACATTAACGTATGTTGTTAAGACTTTACCTTCTACCTAAACATTAACCTGATAAGAAAAGAAGAAAGAATAGTGTGTTTATATTTTTGAGATAAAATTAAGACCGTCTGAGGATAACCAGGTCTGAGACTTCACAAAACAACTTCCAGACAACAATATACGGTTTTTAATATCTCATGACCATTTTCTGACTCATAACTTACATAAACAATGAATGGTGAACTACGCAGAAGATATCAATAAATCTACACAAGATCCACTGATGTCTTGAATCTTAATTCCCTGCTGCTTGGGCTTCTCAGACAAACAGTGAGCGTACACATAACTGAGCTCTAACCATTTTGTTTCTAAATGTGCACAAATCATCTGGTATATTGTTATGTTAAGTTTATTGTTTTGGCTGTCACAACACCAACGCAGCGGTGAGCACCTGCTCAGCCAAACACTGAGAGCAGAGGCGATGTTTGTGCAGAAGGGAGAGGCAAGGAAACAACCGGAATTGAGGACAGTATGGAAATTTCATTTCAAGATTGTAATGTTCTCAATATGATCAAAATATCTTAAACTTATCAATATCAAGAAATCGTAAAAGGAACATTATAATTTTTTAGAGTATGTCATTTTTGCAATACTAATGTACCTATATGATTAACCTCCGCAAAGGAATTAAACAGATAGGTAAAGATCCACGTACAAGCCCGAAGCATTGCAGCTAATGACTAGGATATGGGCAGTGAGCCAATCAGAAGTGACAGCCACACGTTCCCAGCTGTTATTTACCAGTCATTACCTACTTTGAAACTGCAATACTTGTTGCTCCCCAGTGGAACTTTACCTATGTATTTAATTGCTCTGCAGTGTTTAACTGCATAGTAAGCTTGAGACAGCTTGTAATTTGAAGTCCCTTTCAATGTGTCTCTAAACCTTAATGATCAGTGCTACTACAGTTATGAAACCCAGTAAAGTGGTCTAGATTAATTGGTTGTGAAGAAGCATCTCATTAAAGGGATAGTCTAGTCACAATTAAAAACGTTCATGATTCAGATAGAGCATGCAATTTTAAGCATCTTTCTAATTTACTGCTATTATCAATTTTTCTTTCTTTGAATGTAAGCTTAGGAGCCAGCCCGCTTTTGGTTCAGCACCTGGGTAGTGCTTGCAGATTAATGGTTACATTTAGACACCATTTAGAAAGCTCTACCCAGGTGATGACCCAAAAATTGGCCAGCTCCTAAGCTTACATTCCTGCTTCTTTAAATAAAGATAGCAAGAGAAGGAAGAAAACGTAATAGGAGTAAATTAGAAAGATGCTTAAAATTGTATGCGCTATCCAAGTCATAAGTTTAATTTTTGACTAAACTATTCCATTAATTCAAATCCATTTGCTTTTTTATTCTACAATACATATTCACTAAAATACAGAAAAAGAGCTCTCACTTTCTCTGTAAAATATCAGGAACTAGAGATCTTTATGTCGGTTGTCTGCATTTTCCAGTGTATAAGGACCAAAACCACAGCAACCAATGCAGTTAAAGGTTTCCCAACTTCATGAGGTGCAAACTTGATAAACTAAACACAATTTAAAATGACATTTTTTTTTCATGATTCAGATAGGAGAATACAATTTTAATTTTTTTTCAAGTTTAATTCTATCATCAACTTTGCTTTGTTCTTCGATAAAAGGACAGTCAACCCCAATTTTTTGTTGTTTAAAAAGATAATCCCTTTATTGCCCATCCCCCAGTAGAAATTTTGGGGCCCCTGACTAAACTTCTGACCGCCCCCACCCTGATAATTTTTGACTATGAGCTAGCTTGTTTTGCTCTTTGGAACCAAAGGGCTTGCAGGTGTATCAATTCTCCTTACATTATTAATTTATATATACGCACACAAAGCCTCCTTATGTTATCTGTGTCTGTGCACGAGGCCCTGACCAGAGTCATGTCTTTCACCCCCTGAGAATGGCCCTGTTCCCCAGTTTTGCATATCCAACACGGTTATATTAATATACTTTTTACCTCTATGATTACCTTGTATCTAAGCCTCTGCAGACTGCCCCCTTATCTCATGACTATTTACTTATTATCTATTGACTTGTATTTTAGCCAGTTAGTGCAGTGTCATCCACAACTCTACAGGAGAGAGCACAGTGTTATCTATATGGCTCACATAATTTAGCAGCTAATATTAAAGCATGTTATAAGAGGCTGCCTTTAGTGACTTAGAAACAGGCAGAAATTCAGAAATGTAAATGTTATAAAGTATATTAATATAGCAAAGTTGGTTGTGCAAAGCTGGAGAATGGGTAGTAGACACGTTATCTATCTTTTTAAACAATAAAAAATTTTGTGTAGACTGTCCCTTTAATGAGATGTCTAGATAGGCAGCGTGCATGTCTGCAGCACTACATGAAAGGAAGTGGTGCTGCCATATAGTGCTCTTGCTAAATGTATAACATTATTGCAAAACTGCTACATATAGTGCTGCAAACGTGCACGCTCCTTAACTTACTTTCCTGCTTTTCAACAAAGGATAATAAGAAAATGAAGTAAATTTGATCACAGAAGACAATTGGAAAGTTGTTTAAAATTATATACTCTATATGAATCCAGAAAGAAAAAGGTTGGGGTTTATGTCCCTTTAATGGAACGTATGACTGCCTTAGACATGCATAAGACTGCCCTAAGAATTATTTAAAGGGACACTGAACCCAATTTTTTTTCTTTCGTGATTCAGATAGAGCATGAAATTTTAAGCAACTTTCTAATTGACTCCTATTATCAAAATTTTCTTCATTCTCTTGGTATCTTTATTTGAAATGCAAGAATGTAAGTTTAGATGCCGGACCATTTTTGGTGAACAACCTGGGTTGTCCTTGCAGATTGGTGGCATCGAATGATATACGCTATGAACATTTGCAGACTTGCTCTGTGAAATACGCAAGCGCAAATACTTTGGACACACGCTTCACACTGATGAGACACGCGTGTATGTAGTAACACCAATGCGCATGCAAAAGGGATCGCGTATTGCCTAATTGAATATTCATTTCAGTAATTATAATAAATAATATGATTGGCCGATTGCATGGACCCATTTCAGTTATTTTCTCCCAGGGCTGTCAGCTATTTCTATACCGCGGCATGAAGCGGCTTCTTCAAAATCAAAAAAATATGGTAAGGAATATTATTTTTAAACAATTTACAATCAGAAAGTATTATACATGCTGCTTACAGACTAACTACTAGTTTTTAGAAATAAACACTTTTCTGACCCTTTAAAACAAGTTAAAGGGACATGAAACCCATCCGCTCTCTTTTATGATTCAGATACAGTATACACTTTTAAACAAGTTTACAATTAACTTCTATTTTCAATTTTTCTTCATTCTTGGTATTCTTTGTTGAAGGAGCAGCAAATACACTACTGGGAGCTAGCTAAGCATCAGATGAGCTAGGGACAAAAGGCATATATGTGTAGCTACTAATGAGCTGGAATGTATCCTGTAGATACCTGATCATGCAACACAGGAACTAATGAACAATGCAGTAAGCTTATTTATATCTATACCAAATTTGAGCACATCACAATGGATTTATTAAACCATAAAAAAATAATTTAAAAAAGCCTTTTTAAAACTACATTTACTACTAAAATGGACTAAGTTTACATTTTTTTAACATTTAGTTTCTTTCTTAGCTAAATAAAAAAACAGCTAAATTATCTCATCACTATTCAAGAAAGCTGTATCTGAAATATTGACCAGTTTAGTCATATGCAGATATATTATATAGAGATGCTAAATCCCCAATTTTCTTTTTTGTAAATTCCCAAAATTAAAATGGACACCCCTCCCCCCCTTTCTGAGTTTCGGTTCCTCCCCAAAGGGAGTGTGGGCTGGAAATTCAGGTTTGCCTGGATGCAGAGATGACTGAGTGACGCCATACAGTTTATAGAAGGGGAGGGATAGTAAACAGAACAGGCAAGAGGAGAGTGAAACCAAAATACAGAAGGATGGTTTGTGTGAAAGAGAAACAGTCAGAGGGATTCATGAAAAAGGGTACACAGATTGAAAGGGACATTAAACAGTAAATAAAAACTAGTTATAATGATGTTGTCAAATCAGATATTAGGCTGAGAATAAATAGTATGCAGATGTGTTTTTAACAATGCATTAGTTCTTTAAATAACGTTTTAGTTTATAACAAGTAGTTTCTATAAAGCAATAGGGACCATGCTGAAACCTTTGTTTTCCCTATCTAGTCTCTACTAAGGATGAAGTGTTTAAACAATGGCTAGGTTGAATATACCCAGGTTACATTTCATTTATTTACCAGGGTTTTAAGTCTTTATATAATATAGCATTGTTATTTTCAATACATTTGTTATTTGCACATTGTCTTTACAACATATAATTAAGAATTTTATATGTCGAAGTGTTAAACGATCACTAAATAGAGTAGAAGTGCATATTAAAAAGACAATGCAATAACACTTACTCTGAATTTCACAAAAGGAGTAGTTTTTGTTTTTTTTCTGGCAAGAAGATTATTCAGAAAGTACAAATAGTATATAGAATACAAGCTCAAATAAGTCAAGTAAGATGGTACACCATGGGGGCAGAATGGTCTGAAAAATGAAGAAGAAGAATAAAGGGGCATTATAGAGCAAAAATTGCATGCTCTAGTTTTAACACTAGCAACCCTGCAATATTATGGTCCAGATTATGAGTGAAGCGCTATTTAGCGTCTGGTTGCCCCCGTATTTTTAGCTTAAAGTAAAAAGTTATCGATCTCGCAATAACCAGATGAACGCAAAAAGCATGCGTTATAACCTATTCCCCCTTAGAAGTCAATCAAGCAAAAAAAAAAGTGGGGGGGGGGAACCTAACATCCCAATCTTGCGCAAACCCTATCCCATAACATGACATGAAAATATGAATATTTCACATTCCAATGTTCTTCACATAGCAGAATATGTTCTATGTATTCATAAATAAAAAATTTATTATATATATATATATATATATATATATATATATATATATATATACTAGTCCTAAAGCCCGTTCACACGGGCCGTGTGGTTTATTTTTATTTTTATATTCTCTCTCTCTCTGTGCCCTATCTCTCTCTCTCCCCTCTTTCTCCCCCCTGTCTCTCTCACTCTATCCCCCCTGTCTCTCTCTCACTCTCACTCCCCTGTCTCTCTCTCACTCCCCTGTCTCTCACTCCCCTCTCTCTCTCTCCCCCCCCTGTCTCTCTCTCTCCCCCCCCTGTCTCTCTCTCTCCCCCCCCTGTCTCTCTCTCTCCCCCCCTGTCTCTCTCACCCTCTCCCCTGTCTCCCTCTCCCCTGTCTCCCTCTCCCCTGTCTCTCTCACCCTCTCCCCTGTCTCCCTCTCCCCTGTCTCCCTCTCCCCTGTCTCCCTCTCCTCTCTCTCCCTCTCCCTTGTCCCCCTGTCTCCCTCTCCCCTGTCTCCCTCTCCCCTGTCTCCCTCTCCCCTGTCTCCCCTGTCTCCCCTGTCTCCCCTGTCTCCCCTGTCTCCCCTGTCTCCCCTGTCTCCCTCTCCCCTGTCTCCCTCTCCCCTGTCTCCCTCTCCCCTGTCTCCCTCTCCCCTGTCTCCCTCTCCCCTGTCTCCCTCTCCCCTGTCTCCCTCTCCCCTGTCTCCCTCTCCCCTGTCTCCCTCTCCCCTGTCTCCCTCTCCCCTGTCTCCCTCTCCCCTGTCTCTGATCAGCTGCTTTCAACGGCTATTTGCTAAGTGGGTTGTCAACGGCTAGTGCGAGGGTGTGATAGGCGGCTAGGCTAGTTGCGTGCGCGTGGGTTCGCGTGCGCGTGCGCATTGTGTGATAGGCTAGTAGGCTAAGTGGGTTGTCAACGGCTAGTGCGAGGGTGTGATAGGCTGCTAGGGTTCGCGTGCGCGTGCGCGTTGGCTCAAATCAGTTTTGTGAGTGTGCGTGCGCAGCAAGGGGGGTCAAAGTGCTAACAAACATGCTAAGTGGGTTGCGCGTGCGATCAACAGCTGGCCAAGGGTGCGCGTGCGATCAGCGGCAAGAGTTTGTCTGAACTGCGCATGACGGCTTCAGACAAACTCTTGTCTTTTATAATATAGGATATGTATATAGTGTAAATGTATTATTAGTCTGTTGTCTGTCATATCTCTGTGTTTATTTATACCTCTATATGTATATAGTGTAAATGTATTATTCTGTTGTCTGTCATATCTATGTGATTATTTATACCACTGTATGTCTATAGTGTAAATGTATTATTAGTCTGTTGTCTGTCATATCTCTGTGTTTATTTATACCTCTATATGTATATAGTGTAAATGTATTATTAGTCTGTTGTCTGTCATATCTCTGTGTTTATTTATACCTCTATATGTATATAGTGTAACTGTATTATTATTCTGTTGTCTGTCATATCTCTGTGTTTATTTATACCTCTATATGTATATAGTGTAAATGTATTATTAGTCTGTTGTCTGTCATATCTCTGTTTATTTATACCTCTATATGTATATAGTGTAAATGTATTATTAGTCTGTTGTCTGACATATCTCTGTGTTTATTTATACCTCTACTAGTCCTAAAGCCCGTTCACACGGGCCGTGTGGTTTATTTTTATTTTTATATTCTCTCTCTCTCTGTGCCCTATCTCTCTCTCTCCCCTCTTTCTCCCCCCTGTCTCTCTCACTCTCTCCCCCCTGTCTCTCTCACTCTATCCCCCCTGTCTCTCTCACTCTATCCCCCCTGTCTCTCTCACTCTATCCCCCCTGTCTCTCTCACTCTCACTCCCCTGTCTCACTCTCACTCTCACTCCCCTGTCTCTCTCTCCCCTCTCTCCCCTGTCTCCCTCTCCCCTCTCTCCCCTGTCTCCCTCTCCCCTCTCTCCCCTGTCTCCCTCTCCCCTCTCTCCCCTGTCTCCCTCTCCCCTCTCTCTCCCCTGTCTCCCTCTCCCCTGTCTCCCTCTCCCCTGTCTCCCTCTCCCCTGTCTCCCTCTCCCCTGTCTCCCTCTCCCCTGTCTCCCTCTCCCCTGTCTCCCTCTCCCCTGTCTCCCTCTCCCCTGTCTCCCTCTCCCCTGTCTCCCTCTCCCCTGTCTCCCTCTCCCCTGTCTCCCTCTCCCCTGTCTCCCTCTCCCCTGTCTCCCTCTCCCCTGTCTCCCTCTCCCCTGTCTCCCTCTCCCCTGTCTCCCTCTCCCCTGTCTCCCTCTCCCCTGTCTCCCTCTCCCCTGTCTCCCTCTCCCCTGTCTCCCTCTCCCCTGTCTCCCCCTCTCTCCCTCTCCCCCTCTCTCCCTCTCCCCTGTCTCTGATCAGCTGCTTTCAACGGCTATTTGCTAAGTGGGTTGTCAACGGCTAGTGCGAGGGTGTGATAGGCGGCTAGGCTAGTTGCGTGCGCGTGGGTGCGCGTGCGCGTGCGCATTGTGTGATAGGCTAGTAGGCTAAGTGGGTTGTCAACGGCTAGTGCGAGGGTGTGATAGGCTGCTAGGGTTCGCGTGCGCGTTGGCTCAAATCAGTTTTGTGAGTGTGCGTGCGCAGCAAGGGGGGTCAAAGTGCTAACAAACATGCTAAGTGGGTTGCGCGTGCGATCAACAGCTGGCTAAGGGTGCGCGTGCGATCAGCGGCAAGAGTTTGTCTGAACTGCACATGACGGCTTCAGACAAACTCTTGTCTTTTATAATATAGGATATATATATATATATATATATATATATATATATATATATATATATATATCTGAGGGTATTTTAGTACAATATATATGGGTATAGATATATACAGATATATAGGAATATCTATTTATAAATATATGTGCAGAACATTGGAATGTAAAATATTTACTGTAAATACACAGTATAATACTTTTTTTATTAAATATGAATAGTGCATAAATGTGCTTTAACATGTTTTCCTCTACTTAAAGGACCAGTAAACACAGTAGATTTGCATAATCAACAAATGCAAGATAACAAGACAATACAATAGCATTTACTCTGAATTTCAAATGAGTAGATTTTTTTGTAACAAATTTCAAAGTTATGTATATTTCCACTCCCCCTGTACCATGTGATAGCAATCAGCCAATCACAAATGCATATACGTATAGTCTGAATTCTTGCACATGCTCAGTAGGACCTGGTGACTCAAAAAAGTGTAAAATTTAAAAGACTGTGCACTTTTTTAATGGAAGTAAATTGGAAAGTTGTTTAAAATTACATGCTGTATCTGAATCATGAAAATTTAATTTGACCTGAGTGTCCATTTAACTGCAAGGGGCTCCAATGTAATTATATTAAGACCTTTGGCAGCCTTTTTTAAGACTTCATATCTTTGAGCACTAATAACTTTTTTGTGCAATAATTTTTTTAATAATTGTTATTAGTGTTATGAGTAACTGTTTTGTATAATGTATTTTTGATGTGTTTTGTGACACTATTATGTTTCGCAAAACAGCTAACCACAGCTCTGAGGATGCACTAACCCAATGAGCATTAACTTAAATTACTCTCAAGCGATCGTGTTTACTTTCAACTTGTAATATGAGCGCAATTTCACTTGCGCCCAAACCCAATATTGCTTTGCGCAAATGTTTGCGCTCCACTTGTAATCTGGCCCTATGCGTTTAATCTCTGCTAGTGCCAATATTACATTTCTAATGTCCCTTTAACCCCCTGACTGCTGAAAGCAGGTTACTTAAAAACAAATTATGCTTACCAGATAATTTCCTTTCCACCTGTATGAGGAGAGTCCACAGCTTCATTCCTTACTTGTGGGAATACAGAACCTGGCCACCAGGAGGAGGCAAAGACAGCCAAGCCACAGGCTTAAATACCTCCCCCCACTCCCATCATCACCCAGTCATTCTGCCGAGGGAACAAGGAACAGTAGGAGAAATAACAGGGTATAAAAGGTGCCAGAAGAGCAAAAACAAATTTAGGTCCGCCCAACTGAGAAAACGGACGGGAGCCGTGGACTCTCCTCATACAGATGGAAAGGATATTATCTGGTAAGCATAATTTATGTTTCCCATCTTAATATGAGGAGAGTCCACGGCTTCATTCTTTACTTGTAGGAAACATATCCCTAAGCTCTAGAGGACACAATAAAAACGGGAGGGTAAAAAAAAAAAGAGAGGCAGACTCTATTCTAAGGGCACCACAGCCTGCAAAACCTTCCTCCCAAAAGCTGCTTCATCCATAGGAAAAACGTCAAATTTTTAAAACTTTGAAAAGGTATGCAAGGAGGACCAGGTAACCGCCCTACAAATCTGCTCCATAGAGGCCTTATTCTTGATGGCCCACGAAAAAGCCACAGCTCTAGTTGAATAAACCGTAATCCTCTGAGGAGGCTTATGTCCCACTGTCTCATATGCTAAGCGGATAATGCTCCTCAATCAAAAGGATAGGGAAGTGGAAGAAGCCTTCTGCCCTCTGTGCTTCCCAGAATAGACAACAAACAATGCCGAAGTCTGTCTAAAATCTTTCGTAGCCTGAAGATAGAATTTCAAAGCCCGAATCACATCCAAATTATGAAGTAATCGTTCTTTTGAGGAAGAAGGATTAGGACACAAGGACGGAACCATTATCTCCCGATTGATGTTGCGATCAGACAAAACCTTAGGGAGAAAACCTAACCCAGTGCGAAGAACAGCCTTATCAGCATGAAAAACTAGGTAAGGAAGCTCACATTGCAAGGCCGCCATCTCAGAGACTCTGCGTGACGAAGCAATAGCCAATAGAAAAAGAACCTTCCAAGACAGTAACTTAATGTCAACCGAATGCATGGTCTCAAACAGAGCTCTCTGTAAAACCTTAAGAACCAAATTTAAACTCCAAGGAGGAGCGGAATGTCTAAACACAGAGAGGCTCTTGTGTTATAACACCGATAGAGCAGAAATCTGTCCCTTTAAGGAACTAGCAGGAAGTCCCTTCTTCAAACCGTCCTGGAGAAAGGAAAGAATTCTGGATATCATGACCTTATAACCAGGGGAATCCATGTTCTTCACACCAGAATAAGTATGTCCTCCACACCTTATGGTAGATGCAACGGGTGACCGGCTTTCTAGCTTGAATGAAAGTATCAATCACTCTCTCAGAAAACCCTCTCTTGGCTAGGACTAAGCTTCAATCTCCACGCAGTCAGCCTCAGAGAAGCTAGATTTTGATGAACAAAAAGGACCCTGTTCCAGCAGATCCCTGCGACAGGGTAACCTCCATGGAGGAGATGACATCCCCACCAGATCCACAAACCACATCCTTTGTGACCACGATGGAGCAATTAGAATAGTCAAAGCTTGCTCCTGCTTGATGCGGGCCACTACCCGAGGGAGAAGTGGTAATGGTGGAAAAATGTAAACTAGGTTGAACCCCCAGGGCACTGCTAAGGCATCTATCAGCTCTGCATGGGGATCCCTGGACTGTGACCCATATCTGGGTAGCTTGGTATGGAGTCTGGACACCATGAGATCTCTCTCTGGTGTCCCCCATCTGTTGCAAATCTCCGCAAACCTCGGGATGGAGAGACCATTCCCCCAGATGAAACAATTGTCTGCTGAGAAAGTCTGCTTCCCAGTTGCCCACACCCAGAATGTGGATCGCTCAAAGCGAGCAGTTGTGGGCCTCTGCCCATTCCAGAATCCTAGATACTTCCCTCATGGCTAGGGAGCTTCTCGTTCCCCCCTGATGGTTGATGTAAGCCACCGAGGTAATGTTGTCCAATTGGAATCTGAAACTGGGACGAACCCAGAACAGGCCAAGCCTTCAGAGCGTTGAAGATTGCTCGAAGTTCCAGAATGTTGATCGGGAGAAGAGGTTCCTCTCGAGTCCACTGGCCCTGTGCCTTCCTGGCACCCCAAACAGCTCCCAATCCTGATAGACTTGCGTCCGTAGTCACAATCTCCCAGGATATCCCCTGGGACAGGCGATCTGGACAGAGCCACCAAGAGAGCGATTCTCTCAATCGCCTGTCCAGAGAAATCTGTTGGGATAGATCTGAGTGATCGCCTTAGAGGCAGCCGATTCCGACTCAGAAAGAAGTATCAGAGGCATCTTAATCAGCAGATAATCTAGTATCGGATAAATCCAACAAGTTGGTAGATGACCCCTGGAAAGGATAGCAGTATTTAACCTTTCGCTTGCCCTTAGCAGGGGGAGGTAAAGCACTAAAGGCCACAGACACTGCCGTTTGCAACTGTTCAGAAAAGTCTGGTGGTAGGAGCTGCATGTATAATAGGAGATGATTGCAGGAAACTCACCTCGCGGGATGGAAACCCCTCAGAGGTGGACAGCTCAGTAGTATTAAACATCTTGTTCTTTTTGGATATAACTACTTTATCAAGGTATGTGGAACATAATTGAACAGGCGGATATACCATAGCCTCCTCACAATAAAAACAGGTATTAGATTTGGTTAAAGAGGGAGTACCCTCTAACGCATCAGAGTCCTCCATAGCTTGCGCTTTTACAATGGACTATAGAAAAAACGTAATTTATGCTTACCTGATAAATTCCTTTCTTCTGTTGTGTGATCAGTCCACGGGTCATCATTACTTCTGGGATATTATCTGCTCCCCTACAGGAAGTGCAAGAGGATTCACCCAGCAGAGTTGCTATATAGCTCCTCCCCTCTACGTCACCTCCAGTCATTCGACCAAAGACCAACGAGAAAGGAGAAGCCAAGGGTGTAGTGGTGACTGAATTATAATTTAAAAAATATTTACCTGCCTTAAAAAAACAGGGCGGGCCGTGGACTGATCACACAACAGAAGAAAGGAATTTATCAGGTAAGCATAAATTACGTTTTCTTCTGTTATGTGTGATCAGTCCACGGGTCATCATTACTTCTGGGATACCAATACCAAAGCAAAAGTACACAGATGACGGGAGGGATAGGCAGGCTCATTATACAGAAGGAACCACTGCCTGAAGAACCTTTCTCCCAAAAATAGCCTCCGAAGAAGCAAAAGTGTCAAATTTGTAAAATTTGGAAAAAGTATGAAGCGAAGACCAAGTTGCAGCCTTGCAAATCTGTTCAACAGAGGCCTCATTCTTAAAGGCCCAAGTGGAAGCCACAGCTCTAGTGGAATGAGCTGTAATTCTTTCAGGAGGCTGCTGTCCAGCAGTCTCATAGGCTAAACGTATTATGCTACGAAGCCAAAAAGAGAGAGAGGTAGCAGAAGCTTTTTGACCTCTCCTCTGTCCAGAATAAACGACAAACAGGGAAGAAGTTTGGCGAAAATCTTTAGTTGCCTGCAAGTAGAACTTGAGGGCACGAACTACATCCAGATTGTGTAGAAGACGTTCCTTCTTTGAAGAAGGATTTGGACACAAGGATGGAACAACAATCTCTTGATTGATATTCCTGTTAGAGACAACCTTAGGTAAGAACCCAGGTTTAGTACGCAGAACTACCTTGTCTGAGTGAAAGATCAGATAAGGAGAATCACAATGTAGGGCTGATAACTCAGAGACTCTTCGAGCCGAGGAAATAGCCATTAAAAATAGAACTTTCCAAGATAACAATTTTATATCAATGGAATGAAGGGGTTCAAACGGAACACCCTGTAAAACGTTAAGAACTAAGTTTAAACTCCATGGCGGAGCAACAGTTTTAAACACAGGCTTGATCCTAGCTAAAGCCTGACAAAAAACCTGGATGTCTGAATTTTCTGACAGACGCCTGTGCAACAAGATGGACAGAGCTGAGATCTGTCCCCTTAATGAGCTAGCCGATAAACCCTTTTCTAAACCTTCTTGTAGAAAAGACAATATCCTAGGAATCCTAACCTTACTCCAGGAGTAATCTTTGGATTCACACCAGTATAGGTATTTACGCCATATTTTATGGTAAATCTTTCTGGTAACAGGCTTCCTAGCCTGTATCAGGGTATCAATAACCGACTCAGAAAAACCACGTTTTGATAAAATCAAGCGTTCAATTTCCAAGCAGTCAGCTTCAGAGAAGTTAGACTTTGATGTTTGAATGGACCCTGAATCAGAAGGTCCTGTCTTAGAGGTAGAGACCAAGGCGGACAGGATGACATGTCCACTAGATCTGCATACCAAGTCCTGCGCGGCCATGCAGGCGCTATTAGAATCACTGATGCTCTCTCCTGTTTGATTTTGGCAATCAATCGAGGAAGCAGCGGGAAGGGTGGAAACACATAAGCCATCCTGAAGTTCCAAGGTGCTGTCAAAGCATCTATCAGAACCGCTCCCGGATCCCTGGATCTGGATCCGTAGCGAGGAAGTTTGGCGTTCTGGCGAGACGCCATGAGATCTATCTCTGGTTTGCCCCAACGTCGAAGTATTTGGGCAAAGACCTCCGGATGAAGTTCCCACTCCCCCGGATGAAGAGTCTGGCGACTCAAGAAATCCGCCTCCCAGTTCTCCACTCCCGGGATGTGGATTGCTGATAGGTGGCAAGAGTGAGACTCTGCCCAGCGAATTATCTTTGATACTTCTATCATTGCTAGGGAGCTTCTTGTCCCTCCCTGATGGTTGATGTAAGCTACAGTCGTGATGTTGTCCGACTGAAACCTGATGAACCCCCGAGTCTTTAACTGGGGCCAAGCTAGAAGGGCATTGAGAACTGCTCTCAATTCCAGAATGTTTATTGGCAGGAGACTTTCCTCCTGACTCCATTGTCCCTGAGCCTTCAGAGAATTCCAGACAGCGCCCCAACCTAGAAGGCTGGCGTCTGTTGTTACAATTGTCCAGTCCGGCCTGCTGAACGGCATCCCCCTGGACAGATGTGGCCGAGAAAGCCACCATAGAAGAGAGTTTCTGGTCTCTTGATCCAGATTCAGAGTGGGGGACAAATCTGAGTAATCCCCATTCCACTGACTCAGCATGCACAATTGCAGCGGTCTGAGATGTAGGCGTGCAAAAGGTACTATGTCCATTGCTGCTACCATTAAGCCGATCACCTCCATGCATTGAGCTACTGACGGGAGTTGAATGGAATGAAGGACACGGCATGCATTTAGAAGCTTTGTTAATCTGTCTTCTGTCAGATAAATCTTCATTTCTACAGAATCTATAAGAGTTCCCAAGAATGGAACTCTTGTGAGAGGCAAGAGAGAACTCTTCTTTTCGTTCACTTTCCATCCATGCGACCTTAGAAATGCCAGAACTAACTCTGTATGAGACTTGGCAGTTTGAAAGCTTGAAGCTTGTATCAGAATGTCGTCTAGGTACGGAGCTACCGAAATTCCTCTCGGTCTCAGAACCGCTAGAAGGGCACCCAGAACCTTTGTGAAGATTCTTGGAGCCGTAGCCAATCCGAATGGAAGGGCTACAAACTGGTAATGCCTGTCTAAGAAGGCAAACCTTAGATACCGGTAATGATCTTTGTGAATCGGTATGTGAAGGTAAGCATCCTTTAAATCCACTGTGGTCATGTACTGACCCTTTTGGATCATGGGTAAAATTGTCCGAATAGTTTCCATTTTGAACGATGGAACTCTTAGGAATTTGTTTAGGATCTTTAAATCCAAGATTGGCCTGAAAGTTCCCTCTTTTTTGGGAACCACAAACAGGTTTGAGTAAAACCCTTGTCCTTGTTCCGACCGCGGAACCGGATGGATCACTCCCATTAATAATAGATCTTGTACACAGCGTAGAAACGCGTCTTTCTTTATTTGGTTTGTTGACAACCTTGACAGATGAAATCTCCCTCTTGGGGGAGATAATTTGAAGTCTAGAAGGTATCCCTGAGATATGATCTCTAGCGCCCAGGGATCCTGGACATCTCTTGCCCAAGCCTGGGCGAAGAGAGAGAGTCTGCCCCCCACTAGATCCGGTCCCGGATCGGGGGCCCTCGGTTCATGCTGTCTTAGGGGCAGCAGCAGGTTTTCTGGCCTGCTTGCCCTTATTCCAGGACTGGTTAGGTTTCCAGCCTTGTCTGTAACGAGCAACAGCTCCTTCCTGTTTTGGTGCAGTGGAAGTTGATGCTGCACCTGCTTTGAAATTCCGAAAGGGACGAAAATTAGACTGTCTAGCCTTAGCTTTGGCTTTGTCTTGAGGTAGAGCGTGGCCCTTACCTCCTGTAATGTCAGCGATAATTTCTTTCAAACCGGGCCCAAATAAAGTTTGCCCCTTGAAAGGTATATTAAGTAATTTGGACTTAGAAGTTACATCAGCCAACCAGGATTTTAACCACAGCGCCCTACGTGCCTGAATGGCGAATCCTGAATTCTTAGCCGTAAGTTTGGTTAAATGTACTACGGCCTCCGAAATGAATGAATTAGCTAGTTTAAGGACTCTAAGCCTGTCCGTAATGTCGTCCAGCGTAGCGGAACTAAGGTTCTCTTCCAGAGACTCAATCCAAAATGCTGCCGCAGCCGTAATCGGCGCGATGCATGCAAGGGGTTGCAATATAAAACCTTGTTGAACAAACATTTTCTTAAGGTAACCCTCTAATTTTTTATCCATAGGATCTGAAAAAGCACAGCTATCCTCCACCGGGATAGTGGTACGCTTAGCTAAAGTAGAAACTGCTCCCTCCACCTTAGGGACCGTTTGCCATAAGTCCCGTGTGGTGGCGTCTATTGGAAACATCTTTCTAAATATTGGAGGGGGTGAGAACGGCACACCGGGTCTATCCCACTCCTTGGTAACAATTTCAGTTAATCTCTTAGGTATAGGAAAAACGTCAGTACTCGCCGGTACCGCAAAGTATTTATCCAACCTACACATTTTCTCTGGTATTGCAACAGTGTTACAATCGTTAAGAGCCGCTAAGACCTCCCCTAGTAATACACGGAGGTTTTCCAATTTAAATTTAAAATTTGAAATATCTGAATCCAATCTGCTTGGATCAGAACCGTCACCTACAGAATGAAGCTCTCCGTCCTCATGCTCTGCAAGCTGTGACGCAGTATCAGACATGGCCCTAGAATTATCAGCGCACTCTGTTCTCACCCCAGAGTGATCACGCTTGCCTCTTAGTTCTGGTAACTTAGCCAAAACTTCAGTCATAACAGTAGCCATATCTTGTAATGTTATCTGTAATGGCTGCCCAGATGTACTAGGCGCCATAATATCACGCACCTCCCGGGCGGGAGACGCAGGTACTGACACGTGAGGCGAGTTAGACGGCATAACTCTCCCCTCGCTGTTTGGTGAAATTTGTTCAATTTGTACAGATTGGCTTTTATTTAAAGTAGCATCAATACAGTTAGTACATAAATTTCTATTGGGCTCCACCTTGGCATTGGAACAAATGACACAGGTATCTTCCTCTGAATCAGACATGTTTAACACACTAGCAATAAACATGCAACTTGGTTACAATCTTAATTAACAAAAACGTACTGTGCCTCAAAGAAGCACTAAACGATTAAATGACAGTTGAAATAATGAACTGAAAAACAGTTATAGCATCACTCTTTAAAAAACAACACAACTTGTTAGCAAAGGTTTGTTCCCATTAGTAAAGTAACACTAATTAAATTTTAAACATAAAAATCACAGCAACGTTTTAAAACACAGTCACTACATAAGTCTCACAGCTCTGCTGAGAGAATCTACCTCCCTTCAAAGAAGTTTGAAGACCCCTGAGTTCTGTTAGAGCTGAACCGGATCATGCAGAAAATACAAGAGTAACTGACTGGAAATTTTTGATGCGTAGCAAAGAGCGCCAAAAACGGCCCCTCCCCCTCACACACAGCAGTGAGAGAGAAACGAAACTGTCATAATCAAAACAAGCAAACTGCCAAGTGGAAAAATAATGCCCAAATATTTATTCACTCAGTACCTCAGAAATGCAAACGATTCTACATTCCAGCAAAAACGTTTAACATGAATTAAATACCTATAAAAAGGTTTAATGTACTTTTACAGAGTAATTCCGGTGAAATACCATCCCCAGAATACTGAAGTGTAGAGTATACATACATGTCATTATAACGGTATGGCAGGATTTTCTCATCAATTCCATTCAGAAAATAAAAACTGCTACATACCTCAATGCAGATTCAACTGCCCGCTGTCCCCTGATCTGAAGCTTTTACCTCCCTCAGATGGCCGAGAAACAGCAATATGATCTTAACTACTCCGGTTAAAATCATAAGAAAAACTCTGGTAGATTCTTCTTCAAACTCTGCCAGAGAAGTAATAACACGCTCCGGTGCTATTGTAAAATAACAAACTTTTGATTGAAGTTATAAAAACTAAGTATAATCACCATAGTCCTCTCACACCTCCTATCTAGTCTTTGGGTGCAAGAGAATGACTGGAGGTGACGTAGAGGGGAGGAGCTATATAGCAACTCTGCTGGGTGAATCCTCTTGCACTTCCTGTAGGGGAGCAGATAATATCCCAGAAGTAATGATGACCCGTGGACTGATCACACATAACAGAAGAAATATTAAATGGCACCTTTATATCCCCAATGGCCGGGGCACTCACCACCTCCTATGACCCAAGCCCCACAGAGAAACCGCTTAGTCTCCTGTAAACCCCACGGTCAGGAAAGAGGAAGATAATGAGGCCACACCCGGTCACATGGAGTGCCATGCAGGACTGCCCCTGTAGCAGGAAGAAAGCACGCCAAATTGACAGGCTGCGCAGTTATCCAAAACTAAAGTAAAAACCTGAATGTTCCCACATCTGCCAGAGCCTCATCTAACACATGTCGCAGCATAAAACATAATTAAGCAAATCATGTATAAATCCCCCCTGTTCAATAATCCCCTTCCGGAGATATTAACCTTTGATTCTATTACAGATAAAGGAGTCACACTGTGACCCTGTCTTCTTACGTTATCATATGAAATAAAATGAAACACCCTTACCGGAATCATCGCCGTGGAAGACACACAGCCTCTCAAGTTTGACAGTCTTGTAGCATCGCATCTGACATGGACTTTAGTGATAGAAGCAGGCAGTAAAACTCGTCAACACTGATTGCTTAGGAGTTGTTAATATGAGTCTGGATGGTTTCGCAAAAAGAATCTCCCTTCATCTCCAGACCCTAACCTTTCTCAATGCTCTTACTGAGAGGCATAGTGAAGAGTACTACCCTCCATAAGAGACTACTCTGAATCTTCCGACACTTCTCTGCCAACCTCCTGTGACGAAAGGCAAAGAATGACTGGTGGATGAGGGGAGTGGGGGAGGTATTTAAGCCTTTGGCTGTGGTGTCTTTGCCTCCTCCTGGTGGCCAGGTTCTGTATTCCCATAAGTAAGGAATGAAGCCGTGGACTCTCCTCATATTAAGATGGAAATAAACAGAGTAGCACATGAATCTTGAAAGAGGAAAAGCACCAATATAACACAACAAACAGAATGTCATCATTCACCCTTACTAAAGTGTTTAAAAAAAGGAAGGAACAGCTCTAGCATTATCACTGAACACACCTTTAATGCTATCAATCACAGAAGCCTTCTCAGAAGTGCTACAATGTGTGCAGTGAATCACTCCAAAAATACTTTATCGCTGTCATATCTGTCATGTAACATCTAATATTGCAGGGCAAGGATCGCATTATACAGAGATTAGATGTAGACTCTAATTAGTATGCTGCCTTCCCCTATTTGTTAGGGTTTTAATAATTGTATCAAAGTCCACAATATAATACAAAGAAAGGTTCTAACACACTTAGGGCCATATTTCAATTATAGGCGTTAAAGGGACATTTGTTACAGCCAGAAATGTTTGCACTTCTTGTTGAGGAGACCACAAAATGAGACCACTGCAAAAAGGAGACCACTGCAGTTCCAAAAGAAGTTTCCTGCTCAAGAAAAAGGAATTCTTTGAAGATCCAGATCAGGACTTTATATGTGTGTATTTAACCTCTTTGCAGGGTTTAAACACAGAGTTCCATAGCAAGCAGTGCTAATAAAAAGCATGCTCTAACAAATTAGAGCATGACATATTTGCACTACAAAGTCCCTTTAAGAAGAGTCTTAAGTAGTCCTACAGGCAACCATTCTTTATTGGCAAATTAGTAACAAAACAAAAAAATCCAAATATTTAGCTCAGTATTTGTGCTGCTGTTCAAGAGACATGAAAAATTTGAAATTGTAACATAACATTTAAATTATATATAGTAAAAAAAAATTGCTATATACTTTATTTATTTTGCCGCAATAGAACGCTGAGGCTTAGAAGTGCCCACTCCAAAGTGCTGAGGGGCATTTCTTCAATTGCAGTAAAGTATTAATGTATTTGGAAAGTTGTGACACTCGGAAGGTACTGTATGTTAATTTGTTGCAAGAAGACTACAAAAAAAGCCTTGTAATAACTGGATGTCAAAATCCCTTTATGAATAGCAGTTAATTTCAACTGTAAACAAAGGGAAGATGGAGAGAGCTGCTACTAATACCAATAATAATGTCTAGTACTGATGCCAAGGCAACCCCTAAATAACGATATGTCCCTCTGAAATACATTGGAAACGATGCAAAGATACAGGACAGATGAAAAGGCTTTTTTTAGTAATTTAAAGGGACAGTAAAGTCAAAATTAAACTTTCATGACTCAGATAGAACATGTAATTTTTAATAAGCTTTCCAATTTACTTCTGTTATCAAATTTGTTTTGTTCTCTTGGTATCTTTTATTGAAGGGTAAAACTAGGTAGGCTCATAAGAGCTCATGAGTGTGCACATGTCTATAGTACTCTATGGCAACAGTATTTTGCAACATTGTTTGTAGCTTTGTTATACAATGTTGCAAAACACTGCTACCATAGAATACTTACAGGGACATTGAATCCAAATTTTTTCTTTCATGATTCAGATAGAGCATGCAATTTTCTAATTTACTCCTATTATCAATTTTTCTTTGTTCTCTTGCTATCTTTATTTGAAAAAGATGGCTTTTAAGCTAAGGAGCCAGCAATTTTTTGGTTCATAACCATGGACAGCACTTGTTTATTGGTGCTGCCAATCAGCAAGGAAAACCCAGGTTGTTCATCAAAAATGGGCCAGCATCTAAAGTTACATTTTTGCTTTTCAAATAAACATACCACGAGAATGAAGAAAATTTGATAATAGGAGTAAATTACAAAGTTGCTTAAAATTGCATGCTCTATCTGAATCACGAAAGAAAAAAGTTGGGTTCAATGTCCCTTTAAAGGGACATTGTACACTAGATGTTTCTTTGCATAAATGTTTTATAGATTATCCATTTATATAGCCCATCTGGGAGTTTTTTTGTAAAAATGTATAGTTTTGCTTATTTGTATATAACATTGTGCTGATTTTCAGACTCCTAACCAAGCCCCAAAGTTTTAGGAGAATACTGATGTCTACAGGCTCCAGCTTGCTCCTGTTTGTGTAAAGTGTCTTTTCATATGCAGAGGAAGGGGGAGGGTCTGCTTTCACTGGGTGTTCCAGTCAACCTAATCAAAAGTGCTAAACTGGGAGCTTCTAAGTAAGTTTTTAAAAGGTTTTAGCCTGGATTTTTAGATCAGCATCTGTGCATTGTATTCTTTATAGTAGTGTCTATTACATGCAGTTATATGAAAATTGGTGTATACGGCCCCTTTAAGAAACGTGCACACTTTTGAGCTCTTCAATAAAAGATACCAAGATTACAAAGCAAATTTGATAACAAGTAAATTGGAAAGTTGTTTAAAACTGCATGCTCTATCCGAATCATAAAAGTTTAATTTTTAACTTTACAGTCCCTTTAAAAAAAAAACAATCCCCCCCCCCCACAGGGAAGTCGCATAATCAAAATATTGTCCCAATACTGATAAAAAATGAAACAGGTTTAATGTATTAAACAATATAAACAATCTTTTTAGAAGTAGGGACAAGCAGTAAAGGTTTTACACTAGCATTAAAGGGACAGTACACTGTAAAATTGTTTTTATATGAATGTATTTTCAATGACTTGTTATACCAGCTGCAGAGTATAAAATTTATGAGAAATTGCATTTTTCGGTTTATTTGTGTATATGAAGTAGCTGATTTTGTGCTTTTAAACCACAGCCTATTACAATGGGTTGAGCTTCAGGTAATATCAGATCTCATTATGTTATCACTTTTATGTACACACACTTGCTTCCTTATCTTATATTTGTCTAGCAAATCAAAGCTCAGTACTTAGAGAGAACAATGGAAAATTATCATTTTATTACTTAACTATCCTGCACCCCACTGAGAGTGTAATCTCTTCTGCTGCTGTGTTTACTTAGGCTATTCAATAGAATATACTCCAGTATAGAAACTTTCAGAATAGGTTGGGATACCACAGGCTAAATCAGCTATTTAAAATGCCAAAATAGGGGTAAAGGAGCTACTTGTAAACAATTTAAAACACTCCAGCATGTAAAATGAATCATTTGGAACAATTTAAAGGGGAGAATTTTTTTGGGTGAACTGTCCCTTTAAGATTCTGTAAGGAACAGGTTTCAGTGCCCGATCAGACATAGCCCCAGCTCTGTAATTCTCTCTCAAACTACCGCTTGTGAGAACCTCAGAAACGGATAGCTGCTGCTACTATTTGTTCACTACCGTGTACCTGCATCTCCAATTTACAGATGTGTGATCGCAACTGGTAACTTCAAGCCTGTCTCAGTTGGACAATACTCTTAGATTACAATAAATTGTAAAATAAAGATACATTTGTCATGGGAGCTTCAGTGTTTGTAATCAATTTGCATAGCTCATCTTGCAAACAATGCATCATCTGCTGAAACTGCTAATGTATACAGATACCAAGGTTGTTTCTATACCACAGTGACTTTGTTGAGTTTTTCATTGTTTGTACCCAACACCTGAGTAGAAAACTGTCCTACAACTGCATATAATAATAATAATAATAAGTAAATCTGCCCTATTGAAATACACATGTAGACACATTATTACAGAACATTACTTTTTTATTAATATGCTTCCGAAAGGGCCAAGTCGCTTTTCATACATATAGTGTCTCAAAACAATGCTAATCCTTCATAAGAATAACAGATCTTCTATAATGGTACAGTCCCATATACATACAAACATGCCCATATAACAGGCATCATATAGAAAACCTGAGTTACACCAGAGCTATAGACTGTGCAGGACTGGACAATGAAGGATACAGTATGGTGCAGATACAGAACACACCTTGCTAAACGGGGAGTTCATGGGTCCGACTCGAACGTACTGATGCTGTTGTGGTGTTCTTCCCGCACAAGCAGAATTAAAGGGACAGGAAACCACAAAAATGTTATTTTGTGATTCAGATAGAAGTAAAATTGAAAGTTGTTTAAAATTGTATGTTCCATTATCAAATGTTCTTCGTTCTCTTTTCCTTTGCTGAAGGAACAGGACTGCACTACTGGCAGCTGGATCAACATGTCTAGTTAGCCAATCACAAAAGACAAGTGTGTGCCGGCACCAATCAGCAGCTAACCTCCCACCAGTGCAAGATATGTGCGTATTCCTTTTCAACAAGGGATACCCAAGAGAGCAAAGCACATTTGAACATAGAACTATCTGAATCAGGCGAGTTTAATTTTGGCTTTCCTATCCCTTTAACGTTGGCCCTACAGATACTAATAGATTGCGGTGAGATTCCCTTTTGGAGTAAGTTGATAACTCAGGATAATTCTTGATTACCCCATCTCATTACTAGGTAAAGCTGCTCTGTTCAAGTTACCTCAATATTCACCTCCCTCCTCTGCAACTGTAGTTCTCTGATCTGCTGCTCTAGCTGTGATATTCTGTTCATGACCTTCATCTGCTCGACCTCAAGCCGCCTCTGAACCGGACTGCCAACCACCTCCCCCTGCTTGTGCAGACTGCCAGTCGTCTCTTTCTGCTGGGATAGAGCGCCAACCACTTCTTCTGGCTGTGACCGAGTGCCAACATCATCTTCTTGCCTGTATAGAGTACCAAGCACCTCCCCCTGCTTGTGCAGACTGCCAGTCGTCTCTTTCTGCTGGGATAGAGCGCCAACCACTTCTTCTGGCTGCGACAGAGTGCCAACATCATCTTCTTGCCTGTAGAGAGTACCAGACACCTCTTCCTGCTGGGTCAGGTTGCCAGGTATCTCCTCCTGATGGAATAGAGCACAGGAAATAGATTAGAAAACTCTACAGCTATGGAAACAATATAAAAATAATGAATGTCTCTTATTTAACTGAAATGGTTACTTGATAAAACATTCTTGTTCACAACAAAAAGAATGTAAAAAAACAAACAAACAAACTATGAAGCCTTAAAAGGACATGAAACCAAATTTCGTTTTCCTTTCACGAAGAGCATGTTATTTTAAAAACTTTCCTATTTACTTCTATTATCTAATTTACTTTATTCTCTTAATATCCTTAGTTGAAAAGCATCTCTAACTATGCTCAGTAGCTCCTGATTGGTGGCTGCACATAGATGACTGGTGTGATTGGCTGCCCCAATTTGCATTGCTATTTCTTCAACAAATGATACATGACGAATGAAACAAATTACATAATAGAAGTAAATTGGAATGTTGTTTAACATTGTATTCTCTATCTGAATCATGAAAAAAAAATTGGGGTTTCATGTCCCTTTAATTTAGATAAATATATAGATGATATGCGCTTCACAATCCCATTTATATGTTTACTCAGCTAATCTCAATGTCCCATAACACATTGCAGCACTTTTTTCCATTGTTTTTTTTAGGAGTATTATGATTATTAAATTGCCTTTCTTTAACACACATCTTTAACAAAGATTATATTCTATGTACTAGATCAATATTCATTAAAATACTTCTTTTCTGCTTGATGCGGGTCAGTATCAGTGGGAAATTCTTGTGCCAAAATAAATGCTTTTGTTTTGTTAAAATAGTTTATTTTTAAATCCTTTTGTTATTTCAAATCAGGATACGTGACTTCATCAATTAGCTGTAATCCTTCATCCTGATCGGGGGTAGCAAGGGTTAAACAATAATTAAATATTCTAACAAGAGATAATTTTATTTTTGTAGCAGAATGTCCCTTTAAAATACCAAAAAGGTATTAGAATAAAAATCAGTGTTATCAGATATACTAGAATAAATGTTTATGATCTAGTGTTGTAGTGGGAGACTGGTGATGTACAAAAATGTTGATAAATGGTTGTAAACAAGTATTCCAAAAAATATGAAAATCTTAGGAAGAGAACAAAATGGGCACCAAGATTAGAATATTGTCATTTAAAAAGGGGCAGTATATTAAAAACTAAACGGTCATGATTCAGAAAGAGAACGCGTTTTTAAACCAACTTTCCTATTTACTTCAATTATAAAATATACTTTATTCTCTTGGTATCATTTGCTGAAGAGTAAACCTAGGCAGCATCAGGAGCACTATTGGGAGCTAGCTGTTGATAGGCGGCTGCATTTATATGCTTCTTGTCATTGACTCATCCGATGTGCTCAGTACCTCCCAGAGATGAAATTTAAACAAAGGATACCAAAATAATTAAAGGGACACTGTATACTAGATTTTTCTTTGCATATATGTTTTGTAAATGATCCATTTATATAGCCTATCTGGGAGTGTTTTTGTAACAATGTAAAGTTTTGCTTATTTTTTAATAACATTGTGCTGATTTTCAGACTCCTTACCAAGCCCCTAAGTATTAGATGTAGTCCCAAGTCTACATATTCCTGCTTGCTCCTGTTTGTGTAAGTGTATTTACATATGCAGGGGAGGGGGTGGGGGGAATCTCTGCTTGTCTGTTCCTCTTGCTTTCTCAGCCTCTTTCAATGGGTGTCCCAGCCTAACCTAAATAACATTGCTAAACTGGGAGCTTCTAATTAAGTTTTTAATAGGTTTTATACTGGATTAGGTCAATATCAGTACTATAAAGAAGAACATGCACAGTCTATTACTTTAGAATTATATGAAAATTGGTGTATACTGTCCCGTTAAGCATCTTTTTAAATAGGCAGATGTTCTTTAAAACTATAAGCTCTATCTGAATCACAAACGTTTAATTTTTACTTTACTGCCCCTTTAACTACAATGAAAGCTGTGAACGTGTTCTATTATTGGATACATTTTCAGTATTGCAGCGACAAGTAGCGTGACTAATATGACAACTATTTCATCCCGATTAGCACTGATACAAAGGAAATATATTTTGGAGTCTTTGTCCTTTACACAATTTCACCTTGTCCTAGCTAACCTCAGATTATCGCACTATGACTCACTGCCACTTTGTCACATGGAAAGCAACAAGGCTTTAGGAGGGAAGCGATAATAGGTTTAAGATATGAAAGACCCCCCTTCCCCCATAACATATATAGAAGTGTTAAGATCATCTTGTTCTGGAATTTTTGCCCACTTGTAAATATTATTTCACTGCTTTGGTAAGTGTGCTGACATTTTGTTCCATAAATGCTTTTGTTTTGCAGCAAGAATCCCATAATTTGCTGTTAGAATTTCAGATTCAGCCATATATAAAGCAATGCATGCAGGGAAGAGAACTTACCTCAGTAACCATACCCACAAAACTTACTGCTGATGCGCTTGGCTAAAATGGATTATTATAAATACAGTTTACCTCAGAAAAGAAGTTTTATCAATATAAAAGATAGTCCGTTGCCCAATTTTGTACTCCACCACTAAAATTTCTTACTAATCCAGCACTAAAAAATGAAATTTCTTGTAAATCCAGGATAAAAAGACTAATGTAATATTTTACCCATGGCCCACCATACATTTCAAATAAAAGCACCAAAGAAAAGAGGGGGGGCATTTTAAACCAAATTACTTCATATAAAGGGCAAAATTACGAGTGAAGCGCTATTTTGAGCTTGCAAGTTATCTTTGCAACATAGACGGCTTTTTGCGCTGGGTTTTTAAGAGTTGAAAGCAAAAAGTTTGCGTGCAAGAAAAACCAGGCACGCACAAAAAGATAGACTTTGCATTAACATATTCTTCTTATTATTGACTTCAACGGAATGGAACGCTCAAACTGAAAGGAAAAAAAAAATGAACACCCGTACTTTCATTAACATTAATTATGAATATTTCACATTCCAATGTTCTTCACATTCAGAGCAATGTACTTTTTATTATAAATACATATTTCTAAATAAATATATCTGTTTATACCTGTATATCTATTCCTATAGATAACATAATTTATGTAAGAACTTACCTGATAAATTCATTTCTTTCATATTAGCAAGAGTCCATGAGCTAGTGACGTATGGGATATACATTCCTACCAGGAGGGGCAAAGTTTCCCAAACCTCAAAATGCCTATAAATACACCCCTCACCACACCCACAATTCAGTTTAACGAATAGCCAAGAAGTGGGGTGATAAAAAAGTGCGAAAGCATATAAAAAAAGGAATTGGAATAATTGTGCTTTATACAAAATCATAACCACCACAAAAAAAGGGCGGGCCTCATGGACTCTTGCTAATATGAAAGAAATGAATTTATCAGGTAAGTTCTTACATAAATTATGTTTTCTTTCATGTAATTAGCAAGAGTCCATGAGCTAGTGACGTATGGGATAATGACTACCCAAGAAGTGGATCTTTCCACACAAGAGTCACTAGAGAGGGAGGGATAAAATAAAGACAGCCAATTCCTGCTGAAAATAATCCACACCCAAAATAAAGTTTAACGAAAAACAGAAGCAGAAGATTCAAACTGAAACCGCTGCCTGAAGTACTTTTCTACCAAAAACTGCTTCAGAAGAAGAAAATACATCAAAATGGTAGAATTTAGTAAAAGTATGCAAAGAGGACCAAGTTGCTGCTTTGCAGATCTGGTCAACCGAAGCTTCATTCCTAAACGCCCAGGAAGTAGATACTGACCTAGTAGAATGAGCTGTAATTCTCTGAGGCGGAATTTTACCCGACTCAACATAGGCAAGATGAATTAAAGATTTCAACCAAGATGCCAAAGAAATGGCAGAAGCTTTCTGGCCTTTCCTAGAACCGGAAAAGATAACAAATAGACTAGAAGTCTTACGGAAAGATTTCGTAGCTTCAACATAATATTTCAAAGCTCTAACAACATCCAAAGAATGCAACGATTTCTCCTTAGAATTCTTAGGATTAGGACATAATGAAGGAACCACAATTTCTCTACTAATGTTGTTGGAATTCACAACTTTAGGTAAAAATTCAAAAGAAGTTCGCAACACCGCCTTATCCTGATGAAAAATCAGAAAAGGAGACTCACAAGAAAGAGCAGATAATTCAGAAACTCTTCTAGCAGAAGAGATGGCCAAAAGGAACAAAACTTTCCAAGAAAGTAATTTAATGTCCAATGAATGCATAGGTTCAAACGGAGGAGCTTGAAGAGCTCCCAGAACCAAATTCAAACTCCAAGGAGGAGAAATTGACTTAATGACAGGTTTTATACGAACCAAAGCTTGTACAAAACAATGAATATCAGGAAGAATAGCAATCTTTCTGTGAAAAAGAACAGAAAGAGCAGAGATTTGTCCTTTCAAAGAACTTGCGGACAAACCCTTATCTAAACCATCCTGAAGAAACTGTAAAATTCTCGGTATTCTAAAAGAATGCCAAGAAAAATGATGAGAAAGACACCAAGAAATATAAGTCTTCCAGACTCTATAATATATCTCTCGAGATACAGATTTACGAGCCTGTAACATAGTATTAATCACGGAGTCAGAGAAACCTCTTTGACCAAGAATCAAGCGTTCAATCTCCATACCTTTAAATTTAAGGATTTCAGATCCTGATGGAAAAAAGGGCCTTGTGACAGAAGGTCTGGTCTTAACGGAAGAGTCCACGGTTGGCAAGAGGCCATCCGGACAAGATCCGCATACCAAAACCTGTGAGGCCATGCCGGAGCTACCAACAGAACAAACGAACATTCCTTCAGAATCTTGGAGATTACTCTTGGAAGAAGAACTAGAGGCGGAAAGATATAGGCAGGATGATACTTCCAAGGAAGTGATAATGCATCCACTGCCTCCGCCTGAGGATCCCGGGATCTGGACAGATACCTGGGAAGTTTCTTGTTTAGATGGGACGCCATCAGATCTATTTCTGGAAGTTCCCACATTTGAACAATCTGAAGAAATACCTCTGGGTGAAGAGACCATTCGCCCGGATGCAACGTTTGGCGACTGAGATAATCCGCTTCCCAATTGTCTACACCTGGGATATGAACCGCAGAGATTAGACAGGAGCTGGATTCCGCCCAAACCAAAATTCGAGATACTTCTTTCATAGCCAGAGGACTGTGAGTCCCTCCTTGATGATTGATGTATGCCACAGTTGTGACATTGTCTGTCTGAAAACAAATGAACGATTCTCTCTTTAGAAGAGGCCAAAACTGAAGAGCGCTGAAAATTGCACGGAGTTCCAAAATATTGATCGGTAATTTCACCTCCTGAGATTCCCAAACTCCTTGTGCCGTCAGAGATCCCCACACAGCTCCCCAACCTGTGAGACTTGCATCTGTTGAAATTACAGTCCAGGTCGGAAGCACAAAAGAAGCCCCCTGAATTAAACGATGGTGATCTGTCCACCATGTTAGAGAGTGTCGAACAATCAGTTTTAAAGATATTAATTGATATATCTTCGTATAATCCCTGCACCATTGGTTCAGCATACAGAGCTGAAGAGGTCGCATGTAAAAACGAGCAAAGGGGATCGCGTCCGATGCAGCAGTCATAAGACCTAGAATTTCCATGCATAAGGCTACCGAAGGGAATGATTGTGACTGAAGGTTTCGACAAGCTGTAATCAACTTTAGACGTCTCTTGTCTGTTAAAGACAGAGTCATGGACACTGAATCCATCTGGAAACCCAGAAAGGTTACCCTTGTCTGAGGAATCAAAGAACTTTTTGGTAAATTGATCCTCCAACCATGATCTTGAAGAAACAACACAAGTTGATTCGTATGAGATTCTGCTAAATGTAAAGACTGAGCAAGTACCAAGATATCGTCCAAATAAGGAAATACCACAATACCCTGTTCTCTGATTACAGACAGCAGGGCACCGAGAACCTTTGTAAAAATTCTTGGAGCTGTAGCTAGGCCAAACGGCAGAGCCACAAATTGGTAATGCTTGTCCAGAAACGAGAATCTCAGGAACTGATAATGATCTGGATGAATCGGAATATGCAGATATGCATCCTGTAAATCTATTGTGGACATATAATTCCCTTGCTGAACAAAAGGTAAGATAGTCCTTACAGTTACCATCTTGAACGTTGGTATCCTTACATAACGATTCAATATTTTTAGATCCAGAACTGGTCTGAAAGAATTCTCCTTCTTTGGTACAATGAAGAGATTTGAATAAAACCCCATCCCCTGTTCCGGAACTGGAACTGGCATAATTACTCCAGTCAACTCTAGATCTGAAACACATTTCAGAAATGCTTGAGCTTTTACTGGATTTACTGGGACACGGGAAAGAAAAAATCTCTTTGCAGGAGGTCTCAACTTGAAACCAATTCTGTACCCTTCTGAAACAATGCTCTGAATCCAAAGATTGTGAACAGAATTGATCCAAATTTCCTTGAAAAAACGTAACCTGCCCCCTACCAGCTGAGCTGGAATGAGGGCCGCACCTTCATGTGGACTTAGAAGCAGGCTTTGCCTTTCTAGCTGGCTTGGATTTATTCCAGACTGGAGATGGTCTCCAAACTGAAACTGCTCCTGAGGATGAAGGATCAGGCTTTTGTTCTTTGTTGAAACGAAAGGAACGAAAACGATTATTAGCCCTGTTTTTACCTTTAGATTTTTTATCCTGTGGTAAAAAAGTTCCTTTCCCACCAGTAACAGTTGAAATAATGGAATCCAACTGAGAACCAAATAATTTGTTACCCTGGAAAGAAATGGAAAGTAAAGTTGATTTAGAAGCCATATCAGCATTCCAAGTTTTAAGCCATAAAGCTCTTCTAGCTAAAATAGCTAGAGACATAAACCTGACATCAACTCTGATAATATCAAAAATGGCATCACAGATAAAATTATTAGCATGCTGAAGAAGAATAATAATATCATGAGAATCACGATGTGTTACTTGTTGCGCTAAAGTTTCCAACCAAAAAGTTGAAGCTGCAGCAACATCAGCCAAAGATATAGCAGGTCTAAGAAGATTACCTGAACACAGATAAGCTTTTCTTAGAAAGGACTCAATTTTCCTATCTAGAGGATCCTTAAACGAAGTACCATCTGACGTAGGAATAGTAGTACGTTTAGCAAGGGTAGAAATAGCCCCATCAACTTTAGGGATCTTGTCCCAAAATTCTAATCTGTCAGACGGCACAGGATATAATTGCTTAAAACGTTTAGAAGGAGTAAATGAATTACCCAAATTATCCCATTCTTTGGAAATTACTGCAGAAATAGCATTAGGAACAGGAAAAACTTCTGGAATAACCACAGGAGCTTTAAATACCTTATCTAAACGTTTAGAATTAGTATCAAGAGGACCAGAATCCTCTATTTCTAAAGCAATTAGAACTTCTTTAAGTAAAGAACGAATAAATTCCATTTTAAATAAATATGAAGATTTATCAGCATCAACCTCAGAGACAGAATCCTCTGAACCAGAGGAGTCATCAGAATCAGAATGATGATGTTCATTTAAAAATTCATCTGTAGGGAGAGAAGTTTTAAAAGATTTTTTACGTTTACTAGAAGGAGAAATAACAGACATAGCCTTCTTTATGGATTCAGAAACAAAATCTCTTATATTATCAGGAACATTCTGCACCTTAGATGTTGAGGGAACTGCAACAGGCAATGGTACTTTACTAAAGGAAATATTATCTGCTTTAACAAGTTTGTCATGACAATCAATACAAACAACAGCTGGAGAAATAGCTACCAAAAGTTTACAGCAGATACACTTAGCTTTGGTAGATTCAGCACTTGACAGCGATTTTCCTGTAGTATCTTCTGGCTCAGATGCAACGTGAGACATCTTGCAATATGTAAGAGAAAAAACAACATATAAAGCAAAATTGATCAAATTCCTTAAATGACAGTTTCAGGAATGGGAAAGAATGCCAAAGAACAAGCTTCTAGCAACCAGAAGCAATAAAAAATGAGACTTAAATAATGTGGAGACAAAAGTGACGCCCATATTTTTTCGCGCCAAATAAGACGCCCACATTATTTGGCGCCTAAATGCTTTTTGGCGCCAAAAATGACGCCACATCCGGAACGCCGACATTTTTGGCGCGAAATAACGTCAAAGAATGACGCAACTTCCGGCGACACGTATGACGCCGGAAACGGAAATAGAATTTTTGCGCCAAAAAAGTCCGCGCCAAGAATGACGCAATAAAATGAAGCATTTTCAGCCCCCGCGAGCCTAACAGCCCACAGGGAAAAAGTCAAATTTTAAGGTAAGAAAAAATGGTCAAATCAAAATGCATTATCCCAAATATGAAACTGACTGTCTGAAAATAAGGAAAGTTGAACATTCTGAGTCAAGGCAAATAAATGTTTGAATACATATATTTAGAACTTTATAAACAAAGTGCCCAACCATAGCTTGGAGTGTCACAGAAAATAAGACTTACTTACCCCAGGACACTCATCTACATATAGCAGATAGCCAAACCAGTACTGAAACGAGAATCAGCAGAGGTAATGGTATATATAAGAGTATATCGTCGATCTGAAAAGGGAGGTAAGAGATGAATCTCTACGACCGATAACAGAGAACCTATGAAATAGACCCCTTAGAAGGAGATCACTGCATTCAAATAGGCAATACTCTCCTCACATCCCTCTGACATTCACTGCACACTGAGAGGAAAACCGGGCTCCAACTTGCTGCGGAGCGCATATCAACGTAGAATCTAGCACAAACTTACTTCACCACCTCCATCGGAGGCAAAGTTTGTAAAACTGAATTGTGGGTGTGGTGAGGGGTGTATTTATAGGCATTTTGAGGTTTGGGAAACTTTGCCCCTCCTGGTAGGAATGTATATCCCATACGTCACTAGCTCATGGACTCTTGCTAATTACATGAAAGAAATATAGGTATATATATATGCATTTTACATGAACACTATCAGATATAGAAATGTATTTATATAATAATAAAAAGTAAAAAAAAATCCTATGTGAAGAACATGGAATGTATAATATGCACAACACGCATTGGGGTTCGCAATTTAGGACTAACACGTTTAGGTTAGGGCACATGAAGAATTGCTATGTTCAATGCACGGCATTCTAAATGAATAGAATATAAATATATTTTATTAATTTACTTACAGTATGAATAATTATTTAAAAAAAAAATTGTATTGATATTTTTTAATTGTTTATAATGAAAGCTTTTTCTATTGGCTGATTTGAATCTGAAATTGAAAATCAACCAATAGGAATGTAAGGGTACCTCCCATTCAAAATTCAGTGTGCGACTGGTGACCGAATAAAGAGGTTGTCTGCAACAGAGAATAAGAAGATGGATGAAGAAAATAAGATGGACCACCGCCACCCGGATTCATCTTTGGGGTTTAGTGTTACAGGGTTTTTGTTTTTTTTGGGGGGGGGTTCCCCTGGACAGCAAAAGAGCCAAATGCCCTGCCATATGCAATTTTTACAGTAGTTTTTATAGATATATTTTTTGATTTTGTTTGTGGTGGGGGAGGGTTATTGTAGAGGTTTGTAGACTTTTCAGAAAAAGAGCAGGCACTTTAGGGAAATGCCCTAAAAAAAGCAATTTTAAGGGCTATTTCTGTATTTTAGTGTTTATTTTGGGGTGGGGTTTTTTTTAAATGGTGTTTTAGAATAGGCATTTCTGGAAATGTGTTTGTTGTTTTTTTGTAATGGTAGTTTTTTAAGTAATGTTAGGTCATTTTTTTAAGTAATGTTAGGTTTCTTTTAAAGGTAAGGTTAGGTTTCTTTTATTTTTTTCAGGTAAGGTTAGTCTGTTTGGGGGTAACTTAGGGGATTTAGATGTTAGTATGTTACTTTGCTATGGGAGTTGTGACAGTTTAGGGGTTAATAGTGTAGCTGGTACTTTGTGTGGGCTATGTGGTGGGTTAGAGGTTAATAGTGTAGTGTGTTACTTTGCAATGGGGGTTGTGGCGGTTTAGGGGTTAATAGTGTAGCTGGTACTTTGTGTGGGCTATGTGGTGGGTTAGAGGTTAATAGTGTAGTGGGTTAATTTGCTATGGGGGTTGTTGCGGTTTAGGGGTTAATAGTGTAGATGGTACTTTGTGTGGACAATGTGGCGGGTTAAAAGTAAATAGTGTAGTGTGGACTATGTGGCAGGTTAGAGGTTAATAGTGCAGTGTGGGCTAAGCGGCGGGTTAGGCGTTATTAGAGTAGGGGGCTCATAGCGATTTGTGCTCGAGTATGGGTGTTTTTTCTACTTTTCTCTCTCCATTGAAGTCACTGAGAAAGTACGTTAACGTGGTTGCGATATTGTAACTTCTGCTGTTTGCGCACATCGGGTTAGCATGCAAGCGAAAAAAAATATTTACTTTCAACTTGTAATATGTGCGCTACCTAACACATGCAAAGAGCCGAAATCGAGCCGAGTTAGCGTGCAAGCAGGAGCAGTAATTACCGCTCCACTTGTAATCTAACCCATAATCTGTATCCTGTTATACATATAGAAAACATCATTTATGTAAGAACTTACCTGATAAATTCATTTCTTTCATATTAGCAAGAGTCCATGAGCTAGTGACGTATGGGATATACATTCCTACCAGGAGGGGCAAAGTTTCCCAAACCTCAAAATGCCTATAAATACACCCCTCACCACACCCACAATTCAGTTTAACGAATAGCCAAGAAGTGGGGTGATAAGAAAAAAGTGCGAAAGCATATAAAATAAGGAATTGGAATAATTGTGCTTTATACAAAAAAATCATAACCACCACAAAAAAGGGCGGGCCTCATGGACTCTTGCTAATATGAAAGAAATGAATTTATCAGGTAAGTTCTTACATAAATTATGTTTTCTTTCATGTAATTAGCAAGAGTCCATGAGCTAGTGACGTATGGGATAATGACTACCCAAGATGTGGATCTTTCCACACAAGAGTCACTAGAGAGGGAGGGATAAAATAAAGACAGCCAATTCCTGCTGAAAATAATCCACACCCAAAATAAAGTTTAATGAAAAACATAAGCAGAAGATTCAAACTGAAACCACTGCCTGAAGTACTTTTCTACCAAAAACTGCTTCAGAAGAAGAAAACACATCAAAATGGTAGAATTTAGAAAAAGTATGCAAAGAGGACCAAGTTGCTGCTTTGCAAATCTGATCAATCGAAGCTTCATTCCTAAACGCCCAGGAAGTAGAAACTTACCTAGTAGAATGAACTGTAATCCTTCGAGGCGGAATTTTACCCGACTCGACATAGGCATGATGAAATAAAGATTTCAACCAAGATGCCAAAGAAATGGCAGAAGCTTTCTGGCCTTTTCTAGAACCGGAAAAGATGACAAATAGACTAGAAGTCTTTCGGAAAGACTTAGTAGCTTAAACATAATAATACAAAGCTCTAACAGCATCCAAAGAATGCAATGATTTCTCCTTAGAATTCATAGGATTAGGACATAATGAAGGAACCACAATTTCTCTACTAAGGTTGTTAGAATTCACAACCTTAGGTAAAAAATTCAAAAGTAGTTCGCAGCACCGCCTCATCCTGATGAAAAATCAGAAAAGGAGACTCACAAGAAAGAGCAGATAATTCAGAGACTCTTCTGGCAGAAGAGATGGCCAAAAGAAACAAAACTTTCCAAGAAAGTAATATAACGATCAAAGAATGCATGGGTTCAAAAGGAGGAGCTTGAAAAGCCCCCAGAATCAAATTCAAACGCCAAGGAGGAGAAATTGACTTAATGACAGGTTTTATACGAACCAAAGTTTGTACAAAACAATGAAATATCAGGAAGATTAGCAATCCTTCTGTGAAAAAAGAACAGAAAGAGCAGAGATTTATCCTTTCAAGGAACTTGCGGACAAACCTTTATCTAAACCATCCTGAAGAAACTGAAAAATTCTCGGTATTCAAAAAGAATGCCAAGAAAAAATGATGAGAAAGACACTAAGAAATATAAGTCTTCCAGACTCTATAATATATCTCTCTAGATACAGATTTACGAGCCTGTCACATAGTATTAATCACAGAGTCAGAGAAACCTTCTTTGACCAAGAATCAAGCGTTCAAACTCCATACCTTAAAATTTAAGGATTTGAGATCCTGATGGAAAAAAAGGACCTTGCGACAGAAAGTCTGGTCTTAACGGAAGAGTCCACAGCTGGCAAGAGGCCATCCGGACAAGATCCGCATACCAAAACCTGTGAGGCCATGCTGGAGCTACCAGCAGGACAAACGAGCATTCCTTTAGAATCTTGGAGAATACTCTTGGAAGAAGAACTAGAGGCAGAAAGATATAGGCAGGACGATACTTCCAAGGGAAGTTTCTTGTTTAGATGAGAAGCCATCAGATCTATTTCTGGGAGTTCCCACATTTGAACAATCTGAAGAAATACCTCTGGGTGAAGAGACCAATCCGCTTCCCAATTGTCTATACGTGGGATATGTACCGCAGAGATTAGACAGGAGCTGGATTCCACCCAAACCAAAATTCGAGATACTTCTTTCATAGCCAGAGGACTGTGAGTCCCTCCTTGATGATTGATGTATGCCACAGCTGTGACATTGTCTATCTGAAAACAAATGAACAACTCTCTCTTCAGAAGAGGCCAAGACTGAAGAGCTCTGAAAATTGCACGGAGTTCAAAATATTGATCGGTAATCTCACCTCCTGAGATTCCCAAACCCTTTGTGCCGTCAGAGACCCCCACACAGCTCCCCAACCTGTAAGACTTGCATCTGTTGAGATTATAGTCCAGGTCGGAAGAACAAAGAAGCCCCCTGAACTAAACGATGGTGAACTGTCCACCATGTCAGAGAGTGTCGTATAATCGGTTTAAAGATATTAATTGAGATATCTTTGTGTAATCCCTGCACCACTGGTTCAGCATACAGAGCTGAAGAGGTCGCATGTGAAAACGAGCAAAGGAGATCGCATCCGATGCGGCAGTCCTAAGACCTAAAATTTCCATGCATAAGGCTACCAAAGGGAATGATTGTGACTGAAGGTTTTGACAAGCTGATATCAATGTTAAATTTCTCTTATCTGACAAGGACAGAGTCATAGACACTGAATCTATCTGGAAACCTAAAAAGGTTACCCTTGTCTGAGGAAACAATGAACTGAATGGTAAATTGATCCTCCAACCATGATCTTGAAGAAACAACACAAGTCGATTCGTATGAGATTCTGCGAAAATGTGAAGACTGAGCAAGTACCAAGATATCGTCCAAATAAGGAAATACCAAAACCCTGTTCTCTGATTACAGACAGAAGGGCACCGAGAACCTTTGAAAAAAATTCTTGGAGCTGACGCTAGGCCAAACGGTAGAGCACAAAAACTGGTAATGCTTGTCTAAAAAGAGAATCTCAGAAACTAAAAGTGATCTGGATGAATCGGAATATGCAGATATACATCCTGTAAATCTATTGTAGACATATAATGCCCTTGCTAAACAAAAGGCAGGATAGTCCTACAGTTACCACCTTGAATGTTGGTATCCTTACATAACGATTCAATATAGATAGATCCGGAACTGGTCTGAAGGAATTAACCTTCTTTGGTACAATGAAGAGATAGAATAAAACCCCAGCCCCTGTTCCAGAACTGGAACTGGCATAATTACTCCAGCCAACTCTAGATCTGAAACAATGTTCTGAAACCAGAGATTGTGAACGGAATTGATCCAAATTTTCTTGAAGAAAACATAAACTGCCCCATACCAGCTGAGCTGGAATGAGGGCCGCACCTTCATGGGTATATAGGAGCTGGCTATAGGTTTCTATAAGGCTTGGATATATTCCAAACTGGAAAAGGTTTCCAAACTGATACCGCTCCTGAGGATGAAGGACCAGGCTTTTGTTCCTTGTTGTGAGGAAAGGAACGAAAATGATTATTAGACCTAAATTTACCTTAGATTTTTTATCCTTTGGTAAAAAAGTTCCCTTCCCTCCAGTAACAGTTGAGAAAATAGAATCCAACTGAAAATCGAATAATTTATTACCCTGGAAAGAAAGGGAAAGCAAAGTTTTAAGCCATAAAGCTTTTCTGGCTAAAATAGCTAGAGACATATACCTGACATCAACTCTAATGATATCAAAAGATGGTATCACAAATAAAATTATTAGCATGTTATAGAATAATAATAATGCTATAAAATTATGATCTGTTATTTGTTGCGCTAAAGCTTCTAACCAAAAAGTTGAAGCTGCAGCAACATCCGCTAAATATATAGCAGGTCTAAGAAGATTACCTGAACATAAGTAAGCTTTTCTTAGAAAGGATACAATTTTCTTATCTAAAGGATCCTTAAATGAAGTACTATCTGCCATAGGAATAGTAGTACGTTTAGCAGGAGTAGAGACAGCCCCATTAACCTTAGAGATTTTGTCCCAAAACTCTAATCTGTCAGATGGCACAGAATATAATTGCTTAAACGTTTAGAAGGAGTAAATGAATTACCCAAATTATTCCATTCCCTGGAAATTACTTCAGAAATAGCATCAGGGAGAAAAAATACTTCTGGAATAACTACAGGAGATTTAAAAACCTTATTTAAACGTTTAGATTTAGTATCAAGAGGACCAGAATCCTCTATTTCTAATGCAATTAATACTTCTTTAAGTAAAGAACGAATAAATTCCATCTTGAACAAATACAAAGATTTATCAGCATCAACCTCTGAGACAGAAACCTCTGAACCAGAAGAACCATTATCAGTATCAGAATGATGATGTTCATTTAAAAATTCATCTGCAAAAAAGAGAAGTTTTAAAAGACTTTTATGTATACTAGAAGGAGAAATAACAGACATAGCCTTCTTAATGGATTTAAAAAATAAAATCTCTTATATTATCAGGAACACTCTGAAAATTAGATGTTGACGGAACAGCAACAGGTAATGTAACAGTACTAAAGGAAATTTTATCTGCATTAATAAGTTTGTCATGACATGCAATACAAACAACAGCTGGAGAAACAGATACCAAAAGTTTATAGCAGATACACTTAGCTTGGTAGCTCCAGCACTGGGCAGCGATTTTCCTGAAGTATCTTCTGACTCAGTTGCAACGTTGAACATCTTGCAATATGTAAAAGAAAAAACAACATATAAAGCAAAATTGATCAAATTCCTTAAATGACAGTTTCAGGAATGGGAAAAAAATGCCAGTGAACAAGCTTCTAGCAACCAGAAGCAAAAAATAATGAGACTTAAATAATGTGGAGACAAAAATGACGCCCATATTTTTTAGCGCCAAAAAAGACGCCCACATTATTTGGCGCCTAAATGCTTTTGGCGCCAAAAATGACGCCACATCCGGAACGCCGACACTTTTGACGCAAAAAAACGTCAAAAAATGACGCAACTTCCGGCGACACGTATGACGCCGGAAACAGAAAAAAAATTTTGAGCCAAAAAAGTCCGCGCCAAGAATGACGCAATAAAATGAAGCATTTTCAGCCCCCGCGAGCCTAACAGCCCACAGGGAAAAAGTCAAATTTTTTAAGGTAATAAAAAATGATTGAAACAAATGCATTTATCCCAAGTATGAAACTGACTGTCTGAAAATAAGGAATGTTGAACATCCTGAGTCAAGGCAAATAAATGTTTGAATACATATATTTAGAACTTTATATAAAAGTGCCCAACCATAGCTTAGAGTGTCACAGAAAAACAGAATTTATGCTTACCTGATAAATTACTTTCTCCAACGGTGTGTCCGGTCCACGGCGTCATCCTTACTTGTGGGATATTCTCCTCCCCAACAGGAAATGGCAAAGAGCCCAGCAAAGCTGGCCATATAGTCCCTCCTAGGCTCCGCCTACCCCAGTCATTCGACCGACGGACAGGAGGAAATATATATAGGAGAAACCATATGGTAACGTGGTGACTGTAGTTAGAGAAAATAATTCATCAGACCTGATTAAAAAACCAGGGCGGGCCGTGGGCCGGACACACCGTTGGAGAAAGTAATTTATCAGGTAAGCATAAATTCTGTTTTCTCCAACATAGGTGTGTCCGGTCCACGGCGTCATCCTTACTTGTGGGAACCAATACCAAAGCTTTAGGACACGGATGAAGGGAGGGAGCAAATCAGGTCACCCAAACGGAAGGCACCACGGCTTGCAAAACCTTTCTCCCAAAAATAGCCTCCGAAAAAGCAAAGTATAAAATTTAAAAAATTTGGCAAAAGAGTGCAGTGAAGACCAAGTCGCTGCCTTACATATCTGGTCAACAGGAACCTCATTCTTGAAGGCCCATGTGGAAGCCACAGCCCTAGTGGAGTGAGCTGTGATACTTTCAGGAGGCTGCCGTCCGGCAGTCTCAAAAGCCAATCTGATGATGCTTTTAAACCAAAAGGAAAGAGAGGTAGAAGTTGCTTTTTTACCTCTCCTTTTACCAGAATAAACAACAAACAAAGAAGATGTTTGTCTAAAATCTTCAGTAGCCTCTAAATAGAATTTTAGAGCACGGACTACGTCCAAATTGTGTAACAAACGTTCCTTCTATGAAACTGGATTCGGACACAAAGAAGGTACAACTATCTCCTGGTTAATATTTTTGTTGGAAACAACCTTCGGAAGAAAACCAGGCTCAGTACGTAAAACCACCTTATCTGCATGGACCAGATAGGGCGGAGAACACTGCAGAGCAGATAACTCAGAAACTCTTCTAGCGGAAGAAATTGCAACCTAAAACAAAACTTTCCAAGATAATAACTTAATATCTACGGAATGTAAGGGTTCAAACGGAACCCCTTGAAGAACTGAAAGAACTAGATTAAGACTCCAGGGAAGAGTCAAAGGTCTGTAAACAGGCTTGATTCTAACCAGAGCCTGAACAAACGCTTAAACGTCTGGCACAGCTGCCAGCCTTTTGTGAAGTAAAACAGATAAAGCAGAGATCTGTCCCTTCAGAGAACTTGCAGATAATCCTTTCTCCAAACCTTCTTGTAGAAAGGAAAGAATCTCAGGAATTTTTATCTTGTTCCATGGGAATCCTTTAGATTCACACCAACAGATATATTTTTTCCATATATTATGGTAAATTTTTCTAGTTACAGGCTTTCTAGCCTGAATAAGAGTATCTATTACAGAATCTGAAAACCCACGCTTTGATAAAATCAAGCGTTCAAACTCCAAGCAGTCAGTTGGAGGAAAACCAGATTCGGATGTTCGAATGGACCCTGAATAAGAAGGTCCTGTCTCAAAGGTAGCTTCCATGGTGGAGCCGATGACATATTCACCAGGTCTGCATACCAAGTCCTGCGTGGCCACACAGGAACTATCAAGATCACCGAAGCCCTCTCCAGATTGATCCTGGCTACCAGCCTGGGAATGAGAGGAAACGGTGGGAATACATAAGCTAGGTTGAAGATCCAAGGTGCTACTATTGTATCCACTAGAGTCGCCTTGGGATCCCTGGATTTGGACCCGTAACAAGGGACCTTGAAGTTCTGACGAGAGGCCATCAGAACCCTGTCTGGAATGCCCCATAATTGAGTTATTTGGGCAAAGATTTCCGGATGGAGTTCCCACTCCCCCGGATGCTCCTCCATCGCCAGGGAACTCCTTGTTTCCCCCTGATGGTTGATATATGTAACAGTCGTCATGTTGTCTGATTGAAACCCTATGAATTTGGCCTTTGCTAGTCGAGGCCAAGCCTTGAGAGCATTGAATATCGCTCTCAGTTCCATTATGTTTATCGGGAGAAGAGAGTCTTCCCGAGACCATAGACCCTGAGCTTTCAGGGGTTCCCAGACCGCGCCCCAGCCCACCAGACTGGCGTCGGTCGTGACAATGACCTACTCTGGTCTGCGGAAGCTCATTCCCTGTGACAGGTTGTCCAGGGTCAGCCACCAACGGAGTGAATCTCTGGTTATTTGATCTACTTGTATCGTCGGAGACAAGTCTGTATAATCCCCATTCCACTGTCTGAGCATGCACAGGTGTAATGGTCTTAGATGAATTCGTGCAAAAGGAACTATGTCCATTGCCGCAACCATCAAACCTATTACTTCCATGCACTGCGCTATGGAAGGAAGAAGAACAGAATGAAGTACCTGACAAGAGCTTAGAAGTTTTGATTTTCTGGCCTCTGTCAGAAAAATCTTCATTTCTAAGGAAACTATTATTGTTCCCAAGAAGGGAACTCTTGTTGACGGGGACAGAGAACTTTTTTCTATGTTCACTTTCCACCTGTGAGATCTGAGAAAGACTAGGACAATATCCGTATGAGCCCTTGCTTTTGACAGAGACGACACTTGAATCAGGATGTCGTCCAAGTAAGGTACTACTGCAATGCCCCTTGGTCTTAGCACTAGAAGGGACCCTAGTACCTTTGGCAGTGGCTAATCCGAATGGAAGTGCCACAACCTGGTAATGCTTGTCCAGAAAGATGAACCTTAGGAACCGAAAATGTTCCTTGTGGATAGGAATATGTAGATACGCATCCTTTAACTCCACCGTGGTCAGGAATTGACCTTCCTGGATGGTAGGAAGGATCGTTCGAATGGTTTCCATTTTGAACGATGAAACCCTTAGAAACTTGTTTAGAATCTTGAGATCTAAAATTGGTCTGAATGTTCCCTCTTTTTTGGGAATTATGAACAGGTTGGAGTAAAAACCCATCCCTTGTTCTCCTAATGGAACAGGATGAATCACTCCCATGCTTAACAGGTCTTCTACACAGTGTAAGAATGCCTGTCTTTTTATTTGGTTCGAAGATAATTGAGACCTGTGGAACCTTCCCCTTGGGGGTAGTTCCCTGAATTCCAGGAGATAACCTTGAGAAACTATTTCTAGCGCCCAAGGATCCTGAACATCTCTTGCCCAAGCCGGAGCAAAGAGAGAAAGTCTGCCCCCCACCAGATCCGGTCCCAGATCGGGGGCCAACACTTCATGCTGTTTTGGTAGCAGTGGCAGGTTTCTTGGCCTGCTTACCCTTGTTCCAGCCTTGCATCGGTCTCCAGGCTGGCTTGGTTTGAGAAGTATTACCCTCTTGCTTAGAGGGTGTAGAATTTGAGGCTGGTCCGTTTCTGCGAAAGGGACGAAAATTTGGCTTATTTTTAGCCTTAAAAGACCTATCCAGAGGAAGGGCGTGGCCCTTTCCCCCAGTGATGTCTGAAATAATCTCTTTCAAGTCAGGGCCAAACAGTGCTTTACCCTTGAAAGGGATGTTAAGCAATTTGGTCTGGAGAACACATCCGCTGACCAAGACTTTAGCAAAAGCGCTCTGCGCGCCACGATAGCAAACCCTGAATTATTCGCCGCTAATCTAGCTAATTGCAAAGCGGCATCTAAAATAAGAGTTAGCCAATTTAAGTGCTTGAACTCTGTCCAAAACCTCCTCGTACGTAGATTCTTTATTGAGCGACTTTTCTAGTTCTTCGAACCAGAAACACGCAGCTGTAGTGACAGGAACAATGCATGAAATAGAATTATCCATTACAGCCATTAATTGTTGTATGGTAATAAGTATTGGTGCACTAGATGTACTAGGGGCCTCTTGTGTGGGCAAAACTGGTGTAGACACAGAAGGGGATGATGCAGTACCATGCTTACTCCCCTCATTTGAGGAATCATCTTGGGCAATATCATTATCTATGGCATTATTATCCCTACTTTGTTTGGACATTATGACACAATTATATCACATATATTTAAATGGGGAGACACATTGGCTTTCATACATATAGAACATCGTTATCTGATGGTTCAGACATGTTAAACAGGCTTAAACTTGTCAACAAAGCACAAAAAACGTTTTACAATAAAACCGTTACTGTCACTTTAAATTTTAAACTGAACACACTTTATTACTGAATATGTGAAAAAGTATGAAGGAATTGTTCAAAATTCACCAAAATTTCACCACAGTAACTTAAAGCCTTAAAAGTATTGCACACCAAATTTGAAAGCTTTAACCCTTAAAATAACGGAACCGGAGCCGTTTTTACATTTAACCCCTATACAGTCCCAGGTATCTGCTTTGCTGAGACCCAACCAAGCCCAGAGGGGAATACGATACCAAATGATGCCTTCTATAAGCTTTTTCAGTGGTTTTTAGCTCCTCACACATGCATCTGCATGCCATGCTTTCCAAAAACAACTTCGCATTAGTGGCGCGAAAATGAGGCTCTGCCTATGACTAGAAAAGGCCCTCAGTGAAAAAGGTGTCTAATACAGTGCCTGCCGTTTTTATTAAAACAATCCCCAAGATTATAACAACTATTAATAGTAATAATCTGCCAAATATACTTAGTAAAGTAATCGTTTTAGCCCAGAAAAATGTCTACCAGTTTTTTAAGCCCTAATGAAGCCCTTTATTCTTTTACTTAAACCAAGAAAATGGCTTACCGGTTCCCATAGGGAAAATGACAGCTTCCAGCATTACCAAGTCTTGTTAGAAATGTGTCATACCTCAAGCAGCAAAGTCTGCCCACTGTTTCCCCCAACTGAAGTTACTTCATCTCAACAGTCCTGTGTGGAAACAGCCATCGATTTTAGTAACGGTTGCTAAAATCATCTTCCTCTTACAAACAGAAATCTTCATCTCTTTTCTGTTTCAGAGTAAATAGTACATACCAGCACTATTTTAAAATAACAAACTCTTGATTGAAGAACAAAAACTACATTTAAACACCAAAAAACTCTAAGCCATCTCCGTGGAGATGTTGCCTGTGCAACGGCAAAGAGAATGACTGGGGTAGGCGGAGCCTAGGAGGGACTATATGGCCAGCTTTGCTGGGCTCTTTGCCATTTCCTGTTGGGGAGGAGAATATCCCACAAGTAAGGATGACGCTGTGGACCGGACACACCTATGTTGGAGAAATAAGTTTTACTTACCCCAGGACACTCATCTACATGTTTGTAGAAAGCCAAACCAGTACTGAAACGAAAATCAGCAGAGGTAATGGTATATATATATAAGAGTATATCGTCGATCTGAAAAGGGAGGTAAGAGATGAATCTCTACGACCGATAACAGAGAACCTATGAAATAGACCCCGTAGAAGGAGATCATTGCATTCAAATAGGCAATACTCTCCTCACATCCCTCTGACATTCACTGCACGCTGAGAGGAAAACCGGGCTCCAACTTGCTGCGGAGCGCATATCAACGTAGAATCTAGCACAAACTTACTTCACCACCTCCATAGGAGGCAAAGTTTGTAAAACTGAATTGTGGGTGTGGTGAGGGGTGTATTTATAGGCATTTTGAGGTTTGGGAAACTTTGCCCCTCCTGGTAGGAATGTATATCCCATACGTCACTAGCTCATGGACTCTTGCTAATTACATGAAAGAAACATAGATATTGACTGCAGATAAGAGCCATAGGCCCAACAAGTCTGCCCAATATTTCCTAAAAGTATAATTTATCTAGTGTGTAGGATATCCTTATGCTTGTTCCAGGCATTCTTGTCATTACCACCTCTTGTGGAAGTTTATTCCATGAAGCAATCAGCCTTTCTGTAAAGAAATGCTTCCTTAATTTACTCCTGAATCTACTACCCTTCAGCTTGAGATCATGACCTCTAGTTCTTGAATTTTCCTTTTCATGTAAAATGCTCACTGGTTCAGTTTTACTAAGCCCTTTGATATACTTGAAAGCTGCTATCAGATTATATACATACAGTACATATAGTATATACACACACAAATGTTTAATAAAGTGCACAGATCATTTTTCAGGAGTAGAAGAAATAAACAATTTAAATACATACAGAGAAACAACAATTTTACAGTGGAATAAAGAGGATTACAATAACATTAGAAATAGCTTTTTATATTGATACAATAAACAGACATATAGCGTGTCATAAGCATTTTAATAAAACTCAGATAGCAAGCAAAATGCAGTCATAAAGCAAGACACCAACTGCAATAACGAACTCACAGAAGCCCAGCAATCTACGCAGTGATTTGCTAATGCTGATAAGAAGGCAGTAAACAAACTATTTACTCAACAACTGCACCTCTAGAAAAGTTTGAAGATGTTGATATATATTAAATGCTATGTTTCTGGTTAAAATAAATTAAAGGGTTTTATCTTTTTTTTAATATATATATATATATGTGTGTTGCTACGCTGAAAAAAAAAATGCTTGTGGGATGTGTCACAGTCCCCCAATAGAAGTATAGGGATTATCCATATCAATCTGTGAGTTTTCTGTCCATAGGGAGGAGTTATTTGAATACATGCACTTCCTGTCAGTTTCAAATCATTTTAAATAGATATCATGGAACACTTCGTAAAGCAAAGAATATTTTCCCATGTTTAAATATTACTCCTATCTTCAAGAAAGAAAATAGTTTTGAACTGAATGTCCCTTAAAAGGATCAATACCTGTTCTGGCCTAAATGACACACACAGTCAGGTATATGTAATATGTGATGCCTCTCTTGTTTCTGTATCTGACACTAGTAATTATTTTGTAATTATGTTTTATGGTCCTTTCATAAATCTAGTGAGACAGGACTAGGGAGGGGATTTATTATTTATTGCTGCTCCCTTTGTCTGATGTCACCTTGCAACAAGAATCTGCACAAATTAGCTGTTCCACATTCTCTTACCTTTATCGGTTCTCTAGTAGGGATAGGGTGCGATATCATGAGACTGACAATTATGCCCCCATGCCGAAGTATAGATGTAAAAGGATTGGTCTTTAATTTCCAAAGAAACAGAACAAAATCAATATTTATATCTTTTTTTTTCTATTAATTGCTTGTCTGACAGAAAGATAAGTAAAACTATGATCATATAATTCTAGAAATCTACAGAAAAAAAACAAAGGATGCCAATATGTTTTAAAAGTTATTCTTGGAAGTGGTTTGACACAATTATTTATGTTTTCAATTCAGAGGGCTTTGTCGTCAAGGCTCCAGAGTAGGTGTGGGCACATATTTACTCCGCCAATCTTACATGGTGAGAAATCTTAAATTAATATCTTAAACAGAAGGTAATTTGATTAAAGAAAATCAAATAAAATATGCCCATTATATGCCCCAGTTATAAAAGCTCAATTTTCAATTTAAAATACAAATACAATTCTTAAATAACCAAACAAAAATTGAGCATTTTTGTATTATGTTAACATACTTCAGGTTTATATTGTTATATAATTTGCATTGCCATAATCCTCTCACACATTAGAATTTAAATAGTTTAGTCTAATAGATGCAGAAATCTCTATCATAGTTTAACATGATATATGAGAGAGTTAAGGGCAGCTTGTAATTCAGACAAAGGAACAAAATTCCTTTGTTGGTCTAATTTATTTTATTATAATTTTTTTTTTTTTTTTTTTATTATTATTTTATTTATTAAACTTACAAAGAGGACTTTTATAAAGTGAGTATGTAAAGTATACACTGATTTAAGTTTAAACACAAGATATTAAATGGTGTAGTGTTATTGAAATGGAGTTCTCATACGATCATATCAGATTATTTAAGAAAAGAAAAAAAACGCATTAAAGGGACTTTAAACAAAAAAAATTATTTCAAGATTCAGATAGAGAATACAATTTTAAACAACTTTCTAATTTACTTATATTATCAAATTTGTTTCATGCTCTTGGTATCATTTGTTGAAGGAGCAGCAATGCACTAATGGTTTCTAACTGAACACATTGGTGAGCCAATCACAATCAATATATATATGCACTGCATATTATGCAGCCACCAATCAACAACTAGAACCTAGGTTCTCTGCTGCTCCTGAGCTTGTCTAGATAAACCTTTAAGCAAAGGATAACAAGAGAAGGAAGAAAATTAAATGATAGAAGTAAATTGGAAAGTTGTTTAAAATTGTATTCTCTATCTGAATCATGAAAGACAAAGGTTGGGCTTTATGTCCCTTTGATGTGTTTTTTCTACACATTAATCTGCAAGCTGGTACCACCACTTTAGGGACATAAAACTGAAAGAAAAAAAAAAGTTCTAAAGAGTTTTTCTTTCCTCACTATTGCTTGCATATACCTGGGTATTCAAGCTTTGTAAAGGAATTAAACACATAGTTAAATTCACTTTAAAGTGTTACCATTTTTCTCTGCACGTGCATGTGAAGCATAGCTACATATTCTCAGTGCACCAGCATTTTAAATACTACAGCTGCTCAGAGCACTAGTGGCAATTTTAAGCAACTTTCTAATTTACTCCTATTATTAAATTTTCTTCATACTCTTGGTATGTTTATTTGAAAAGCAAGAATGTAAGTTTAGATGCCAGCCCATTTTTGGTGAACAACCTGGGTTATCCTTGCTGATTGGACAGCACCAATAAACAAGTGCTGTCCATGGTCTGAACCAAAAATTTGCTGGCTCCTTAGCTTAGATTCCTTTTTTCAAATAAAGATAACAAGAGAACGAAGAAAAATTGATAATAGGAGTAAATTAGAAAGTTGCTTAAAATTGCATGCTTTATCTGAATCATGAAAGGAAAAAATTTGTCTTGTCCCTTTAAATTTGTCAGTGTCCCTTTAAATACACTTTTGCAGTAACTTTCATTTTGGATGGAATGTCCCTCTAACTTTAATACACTTATTCCACTCCTGAGCTGGACATGGATCAGCGATTGGCAGCTACTCATGTGCCACTAGCAAATTGATTCCCTGGCCTATATTCATCTCAGGATCAGCACTGTCACATTAATTATGCACTTAACAACATCAGAGTTTAAGCACAAAATTATAGGTAAACAATATTGCAATAAGAAAATGTTCAAAACATTTGATCATTTTATTAATTCAGTTTCATGCCCCTATAAATAAACTGTATGTTATTAGACAGAACAAGAAAGCAACAAGGTCTCACCGGCGTCCGTGCACTCTCTGTGCTGCTGGTCTCCTCATCATCTGTGCTGTCTGTCATCCGGCCACCTTCAGATGACATAGAGTCCCCCTCCATTTCTTCCACAGGTGGCTCCCACCTACAATCCTCCTCACTCTTTCGCTCAGGGGACATTGGCTTTGTGTTCTGATTAGCTGATCCCAGGCAGATTGACAGCTCTAACGGACCCAGGAGCGTTCCTGGACGTCCTACAACCATGAGTCAATGGATCAAACTCTAAAGGGGAAACAGAATATTTTCAGAATAACATCAGGTACATGAAACTGCATCACAGGCAATGCCTGACATTTGTAAAAATAAAAACACATAAACTTCATGGTTTTTTTTTTAATAATCTCCAGTTGTACCATAATACAGATTCCACTAAAACAACTTTACATGGAGAAAGCAGGAAAATAGAGGATTTTATGCTGATACTACTGTACAACGTTTTCCAAAAATAATACTAAGTCAGCACATTGAGATTCTGAAAGTAGAATTAAAAATTGCCTATATTTTTCTACCAACATTATCAACAGCACACTAGGATGTCTTCTATTGATCATAACAAGAAAACCATGAATTCTGTACTGAGAACCGGTTTCCCATGATGAGGTGCTAGCCTAGGTATACACAAGTCACATAGGAATAAGGGATGGCTAATAGAAAAAAAAGATATAATGGGCTCAGGATAGAAACCATATGAGCATGATGACAGCGTAGGAGAGTCTGGTACAATCTCCAAGACAAGGTTATCAAACTTTAAAGTGACAGCAAAATGAAAATGTTCATGATTTAGAAAGGGTAATTTGAAACAACTTTCCAATTTACATTCATTACCAATTTTGCGTAGTTCTCTTAGATACAGAATAATCCTAGGTGAGCTCAGGAGCATGCACAAGTCTTTAGCCATCTGGCAGGAGTGTTTGCAATGTTATACAAAGTTGCAAATACTGCTCCTGACAGCCTACATAGCTTTACTCTTCAACAAAGGTTACCAAGAGAACCAAGGACATTTGAAAATAGAATAAAATTGGACAGCTGTTTAAAATGGCATGCCCTATCTGTATCATTAATGTTTAATTTTGACTTTACTGTCCCTTTAAACTCCTGGCCACAATGTAGACCATTACAGATTTTAGTCGCATAACAGAGCCACAGATACACAGCACAGTTTCCCTCCAATTCACTAATTCTATAGCAACACAAAAGAAATGTCTTGTAATTACCAAGTGTTTAGTTATTGTAATTAATTATTTTATATATAAAACAAAAATGTATGGCAGGGTTTGCTCATAATGAATAATCAACCTCTGAGGTGCTAATCCAGCAGATTATTATTAAATTATTGCATGAACTGTGCAGCATTAGGCAGTATTTATATAACTGAGGTCATTTTAATTCTGGCATATGATGTCATAGTAACAACCATTGTGTGCAGGTATTTTTGTACAAATTTTTATGCTGCATAAACCAGTAACTGGCCTCAGTGTGTCAGGAAAAGTTGTCAAAAGGGACAAGTAGATTGGGCTACTGCTATTGTCCCTTGGACAAGTACATTTAAAATTAAAATTAAAAAAAAACACAACATCCACACCCCTAAAAATTTAAAATTGGTAATTTTACTTACATGCTACCAAATATTAAATTATATTTAATTTGTATTTTTTCTATATTTTTTCTCACTAAAACAGTTATCTTAGATGTCACAGGCATCAAATGTAAAATAGTAGCGCTACATTTACATTGTGTCCTCAAAGGAACATGAACCACTTTTTTATTTCATGATTCAGACAGAGCAAACAGTCTTCCAATTTAGATCACATTTTCTTAATTCACTTGGTATTCTTTGTTAAAGGAACAATATTGCACTATTGGGAGCTAGATGATAACATTGGGTCAGCCAATATCAAGAGGTATATATGTGGAGCAACCAATCAGCAGCTACCTAGTTATGTTTCTCAGCAAAGGATGCCTAAGAGAACAAAGTAAATTAGAGAATAGAAGTAAACTGGAAACGCTGCATCTGAAGTGTGTGTGTGTGGGGGGGGGGGATGTTGGGTTTCATATCCCTTTAAAGGGACATGAAACTCAATTTTTTTCTTTCATGATTCATTCTCTTAATATCACTTTCTGAAAAGCATATCTAGATATGCTCAGTAGCTGCTGATTGGTTGCTGCACATAAAGGCCTTGTGTGATTGTCTCACATATGTACATTGCTATTTCTTCAACAAAGGATATCTAAGGAATTGAGCAAATTAGATTATAGAAGTAAATTGGAAAGTTGTTTAAAATTGCATGCCCTATCTGAATCATGAAAGTTTAATTTTGACTAGACTGTCCCTTTAAGCACAACAAAATGTGAAGGGAAAATCATTTGCATAAAATGTCACTTGCAAAAAATATCAAACAAGCAATCTGACTACATAATAAAATTAAAGAAATATGAAAATGATGAAGACACTAAAAAAAATATAAGAATGTGAAGTCTTTTTGTGGGGACTGAGAGGTGGAAACAGAGTTAAATTTTAAAAAGTTTACAGATAAACATTTGATTTCTTGTTTGTTAGGTTTGAATGTGAGCTGCTAATTTTAGCAGTTTTTCTATACTTGGATATGCAAGTACAATTGTTATGTTTCCTGGTATTCTCATTAATATTCACCATTTAAAATAATGCTTACAGTTTAGGGAAGGACGAATAATAATGCTACTTAGATAACAAAAACAAAATACCTGTATATCACAGTTGGTACAAATAAAACTACATTTAAAGAAGCATCCAAATTTTCTATAGATTTTTATGGCAAGTAAGAAACAAAAGGCCCACCAGGTCTGTTAATGTGATTTATTCTGATGATGATGGTGCAGAATTAATAACATGATTTACTATTATTTAATTTATATGGTACAAAAATATAGGGAAACTATAACAGTAATGCAGCCCCTAAATCATTAATGGCAAACTTCCTAACTCATAGGGGGCACAGATCAATATTTTAGAAGCCTGCATATAAATGTATGGCTATGAAAAACAAATAATAATAATAATAATATATTTCTTAGCAATGTCCCCTTTTTTAGTTCTGCTTTTTCCTGGGTCCATACAAACTAGCACAGAGGGCCTAAATGAGAATTTCTGGGGTTCTATAGTCTTGTAGCCCTGCACAGCTACAAGAGTTTTCTGTTGGATGTAAAACAACCTCGTACAAATATGGATTTTACACAAAACACAGTAGCACTTCTGCTTTCTCAGATCTTCATAGAGTGTTCAGGCTATGAAGTGTTTGTAAACAGAGTAGGGGCATTTTTGAATATAGCATAACACTGAATCAGCACAACCAATACGGAAACCCCCTGTGACATGAACACATCTGACCAATACTGGTAACATGTCACACGCTCTAAAGTAAGAGGTCAGGGATCACACTTATAGGGACATAATACACTCATATTTTCTTTGCATAAATGTTTTGTAGATCTATTTATTGAGCCCATAAAGTTTAGTTGTTTTTTTTTAATGGACAGTTTTGCTTATTTTTAAACATTCCTCTGATTTTCAAACTCCTAACCAAGCCCCAAAGTTTTAGGAGAATACCGACGTATACCTACTCCAGCTTGCTTCTGTTTGTGTAAAGAGTCTTTTATATGCAAAGGAAAGGGGGAGTGTCTGCTATTTCCCACTTGCAGTGGGTGTTCCAGTAACCTTTTAAACAGAGCTAAACTGGAAGCTTCTAAGTAAGTTTTTAAAACGGTTTTATACTGGATATTTATATCAGTATCTGTGCATATTCTTCTTTATAGCAGTGTCTATTACATGCAGTTATATGAAAATTGGTGTATACTGTCCCTTTAATGTTACACTTGGAGGGAACTTCCTGCTAGTTTGTTATATGGCAGGGACTTTCACTGTCTGAATGTTGTTCCTCTTTTTGTCACTCTGAGACCATAAGTTTTTAATTTCTGACAGCACTTCTATGTCTGTGCCTCCTCCTACAGCAAGTGTCTAGTTTGGAGAGGAAAACTATCTGGTATCTGGTATTCCCCTCCTCCTAAAAGTAAACCAAAAGCTTCCTCTTCCAGTGAAATAGTTACAATCACCTTTGGATTTACTAATATATCTATCCCAAGTTACCACATCTGTTTAAAATTTAAAGGGACACTAAACCCACATTTTTTCTTTCATGATTCAGATAGAGCATGCAATTTTAAGCAACTTTCGAATGTACTCCTATTATCATTTTTTTGTTATCTTGCTATCTTTATTTGAAAAGCAGAATTGTAAAGCTTAGGAACCAGTCTTTTTTTTGGTTCAGCACCTGGGTAACACTTGCCGATTGGTGGCTAAATGTAGCCCCAATAAGAACGTGCTATCCCGGGTGCTGTACCTAAAATGGGTTGGCTCCTAAGCTTACATTCCTGCTTTTTAAAATAAAGATATCAAAAGAACAAAGAAAATGTGATAATAGGAGTAAAATTAGAAAGTTACTTAAAATTGTGTGCTCTATCTGAATCATGAAAGAAAAAAAATGTGGGTTTAGTATCCCTTTAAGAACCAGTAAGAATATTTAGGAGCCAGACAGTGGTATTCAGTGTTCTTCCTGTGGCCTTTTTAGTGGGTGCATCACCAAGCTGATTTTATGGACCACCAGGCTAAAATGTTAGACAATACAAAAGCTAAAATAAGCTAATTTCAAAAAATTTCAGAATTTATTGCACAAATAACCATTAAATAAATGTTAAACTATGCAGTTATTTTGTGCTTTGGATATCAGAAAATGCTATGATATTAGAAAGTATTAAATAGCCCCTATCCGGCTAATTTATAATGCCACCCGACTGGCATATCTTTTTCTGTGGAGAACACTGGTATCTGTATATAAATATATGGAGAATAACCACAAAAGTTTGGAGATGTGGGTAAAATCAGAGGAGCCTATGGCTACTGATCTGTAGTTTGAAAGAAGAAAATGTGAAAAAAGCTATAGCGTGAAACATCTACAAAGACATCAGAGAAAGAATAGTGCCTGTGTAGAAGAAAACAGAGGGTTATTTGTATCTTAGGGAAACCTCCTCAAAGCATCACACGCTGAGGTTCTTCCAGAAGCCAAGCTGGTGTGAAACAACTTGCTATTTAGCATCAAATCTACGCAACAACAGTGATGCCTAGAACAGAGGAACTACCCCTCTTCTACTGGGCTTGATGTGTTGTGTTTCATGATCTGATAAAACCTGGTTAGGTTTCTTCTTATTTATAATGACATTTGGTAGTGACACTAAGCAAAAAAGACAATTTTCCGATCTGTAAAATGGAACAGTTTGGAGAAGGGATGGAGCCAAGTGTAAACAAAACCATCTTATGTCATTTAGGCAATATTTACCTGTCATAATACAGCTTCTACATGTAGGTATTTTACATCATTTGTAATTCGTTTGTATACATAGTACCTTCAGAAAGACAGTACATATTAGAACACAAACAAACCAAAGATACATTCAGAGAAGATAGTGATTTACAGACAGGGAAAATTTGCATTTTTTTTTTTAAATTTTATTATTTCAGAATAAGTTTGGATTTTGGAATTCTGGATTTGGGGATTTGTACCTGTACTGCAAACCTAAAACATGTAAAAAAATAAAATAAAATGTAAGCCATCTTCATCTTTTAAATATCTGAATTGAAAGGATACATTTATCTTATTACTTTCCTGCCCCTTTCATTGATATTCAATGATGTCACTGATGTAAATTATGCCCTATATGCCTATATAAACATTTAGCACACTAGCAACATTTTTACTTGTATAATGTAGGGTTTAAAGGGATAGTGTACTGTAAAGCTAGCTTTCGCTTAATGCACTTGTTATACCTGCAGCAGTGAAAACAATTGTTCTTTTGTGTATGAAATAGCTTTATTTATTTTTTTCACTTTTTTGCTAGTGATGGAGAGCAGAAGTGATTTACATGAAATTCAGAATCCTAACCATCTTACATGCTACACAATGATTGCTGACATTTGTGATGGAGCCCTAATTCTAACAGCAGAGAAGATAAAATAAACAATGAGCAATATGTGCTTTTTAGGTTTCTGTTTCTATAGACTGCAAAACAATGCACATTTTGCTTAAAAAAAAAATTCAGTTTGAAATGATTTTAAACAAAACAGGCAACAGTGTGATTAATTTATGACGCATGTATGAAACAAATACTTGAATGTGCATTTAAGTTTGCCTCTTCTGTGTCTGCCCACAGGCTGCAAACTTAATCACACTGCAAACTTGATCACTTTAAATTAGGCAATTTGATGCTAAGCAAACAACATAGCACAACAATGTGTGTCCCTGTGACAATGGGCTATGCAACCAATTTCATAAAATATTCAGGGCTAAATACCCCCTGAAGCTTGACTTCATATGGGACACAAACAAAAAATAAAAAATTGGGGGGGGGGGGGGGGTAGACACCATTGTCAGAAAGTGTATGAAGACCCATCTGGCAGGAACAGGTTAGACAGATAATCACTGGCACATTTATATGAAATGGTCTCCCAGAAGAAAAAAAAACAATAGGAAAGTCCCAAACTACAGCAAAACTCTGTCATTAAAAGTGTGTTTTCCATCTTCTATGTTTTCTATAAAGCAGAGGAATTATTTGTGTAACCCTATACCCATCTGTCATATATTTCTCTGTTTCTTATTAATCACTGTTTAAATTGTGTTTTTCTCTCCACCTCAATTTTCCTATAGTGTCCTACTGCACATATCGTCCTCAATTCATAAGCATCCACCATTAACTGAATAGAAGAGGGGTTTTCCTTTTTCTTGACTAATGTCTTCTATTCAGTTGATGGTGGATGCTTATGAATGGAGGACGATATGTGCAGTAGGACACTATAGGAAAATTGTGGTGGAGAGAAAAGCACAATTTAAACTTCTTAAAGGGACACTCAAGTCAAATTAAATTTTCATGATTCAGATGCAGCATGTCATTTTAAACAACTTTCCAATTTACTTCCATTAAAAAAAATGTGCAGTCTTTTATATTTACAATTTTTGAGTTACCAGATCCTACTGAGCATGTGCAAGAATTCACAGACTATACGTATATGCATTTGTGATTGGCTGATTGCTATCACATCGTACAAGGGGATTGGAAATATACATAACTTTGAAATTTGTTATAAAAACATCTACTACTCATTTGAAGTTCAGACCAAGTGCTATTGCATTGTCTGGTTATCTTGCATTTGTTGATTATGCAAATCTAATGTGCTGACTGGTCCTTTAAGTCCAAAAAAAACTTTCATGATTCAAATAGGTCATGTAATTTTAAACAACTTTCCAATGTACTTTTATCACCAATCTTGCTTTGTTCTCTTGGTATTCTTAGTTGAAAGCTAAACCTAGGACATTTATATGCTAATTTCTTAGACCTTGAAGGCCGCCTCTAAGCTAAATGCATTTTGACAGTTTTTCACCACTAGAGGGCATTAGTTCATGTGTTTCATATAGAAAGCATTGAGCTCTTGCACGTGAATTTTCCGAGGAGTGAGCACTGATTGGCTAAAATGCAACTCTGTCAAAAGAACTGAAATAAGTGGGCAGTTTGCAGATGTTTAGATACTAGGTAATTACAGAGGTTAAATGTGTATTATTATAACAGTGTTGGTTATGCAAAACTGGAAAATGGGATTATCTATCTTTTTAAACAAAAATGCTGGTGTTGACTGTCCCTTTAACATGGTAGGAAAATTTGATAGGGGTTCTGAAAATAATTACGTCCACTTCAATCAGTGAAGAAATTACGTAAATTAACGCATGCAGGTTAAAGAGCTAGGAATATCTTACAGAACACAAACACTTTCCTACTAGTGCAATCATAGGTTTGGGTAGCTAGATCTGACCGAAGAAGCACTCTGCTGAAACACATTTGCACACAAAGCGCAAGCAGGGGACAAGATATATCATCAATTATATAAAATCATCTTTTGTGGAATGTGATGATTTAAAGGGACAGTCAACACCAGAATTTTTGTTGTTTTAAAAGATAGATAATCCCTTAATTACCAATTCCCCAGTTTTGCATAACCAACACAGTTATAATTATACACGTTTTACCTCTGTAATTACCTTGTATCTAAGCCTCAGCACACTGCCCCCTTATTTCAGTTCTTTTGACAGACTTGCATTTTAGCCAATCAGAGTTGACTCCATGGTAAATTCAAGTGCATAAGCTCAATGTTATCTATATGAAACATGTGAACTAATGCCCTCTAGTGGTGAAAAACTATCAAAATGCATTTAGATTAGAGGCGGCCTTCAAGGTCTAAGAAATTAGCATATGAACCTCCTAGGTTTAGCTTTCAACTAAGAATACAAAGAGAACAAAGCAAAATTGGTGATACAAGTAAATTGGAAAGTTGTTTAAAATTACATGCCCTATTTGAAACATGAAAGTTTTTTGGACTTGACTGTCCCTTTAATTTGCGCATCCATTTGATAGGTAAGAAATTTCTGGAGCACTATATGGCAACACTATTTCCTGCAATGTAGTGCTCCAGATGCCTACCTAGGTATCTCTTCAACACAGATTATCATGTGACCGAAGAAAATTTGATAATAGAAGTAAATTTGATTTTTTTTTTTTTTTAAATTGTAGGCTCTGTCTGAATCACAAACAACAATGCTTGAGTTTAATATTGAGTGCACCCTTCTACCACAGTCGTATCTAGTATCTCGCTTATCAGCCTCTTTTTCTTTCCCCAACCTGGTACTATTTCAGTTAATTGTCTAGGAGGAACTGTATTTTAATCCGATAAAACAATGACTGAAAATGTTAAAAGCTTCTGTATTACCATAACTTGTAAAACCAACATATATCCTATAAAACGTGTCACGATCTGCAGTAAAATTACTACATGTGGCCAGTGTTGCTATATCAACCACTAATCCAAAACAGAATATTACACAGTAACAATACAAGCACAATTGCTAAATAAAACATTCATATTAAGCCCATACAGCTTCCAGGCTACTACAATAATTGTAACAAATTAACGCAATATAAAACTAAAATATTCTAGTGTGCTATAGAATTTTTTATTCACTATTGCTTCAATGTAAATATGCATTTAACCCCTGCAAAGGTAAAGTCAGCTCCAGAACACCATTGCTACTGGGACCTAGCTAAATACATCTGTTTTAAATGTAGTAGTCATTAAGAATATGTGGGATCCAGATAGTGATATTTGTATATAGATGTATAGAGAATAATCCAAAAGGTTAGGAGCCAGGGATAGAATTCTAGGAGCCGATGGCTCCCTGGCGCCTGGGTTTGTCAAGCCTCGTAGAATTTTACTAGGTAAACTAAATAAAAGAGGCATATGTGTGCAGTCATCAATGAACAGCAGCAGTGCATTGCTTTATATCCATCTACAGGGGTTACACACTGTTATAATGCAGCTATTGGTGCAATAATAAAATGTTCTAACACATAATAGCATTTTCTTTAAGTCCTTTTATGTCACTCAGGGCCACCCTTAGCATTTTCTTCCTCCTGCGTGCCCTGCACCCTGTATGCCCCACCCCTTTCCCTACAATTAGTGTTACCTGTATAAAGTATACAGTGTTCTGCCCAGGATGATTTAACTGACTATGCAGCTAAAATTTTAGCTACTATTAAAGGGACAGTCCACTCCAATTTTTTAATTGTTTAAAAAGAAAGATAATCCCTTTATTACCCATTCCCCAGTGTTGCATAAACAACACAGTTATATTAATATACCTTTTACCATTGTGATGACCTTGTAGCTAAGCCTCTGCAGATTGCCCCCTTATCGCAGTGCTATTAACAGACTTGTATTTTAGCTAATTAGTGCAGACTCACAAATAACTCCAGTGAGCAAAATTGTATATATGGCACACAAGAACAAGCAGTGTCTTGCTGTAAAACTGCCCTGAGATAAAGGCGGCCTGCAGGGGCTTAGCAACAGCCAGAAACCTAGAGGTTTAATGGTTATTAATATAACAATATTGGTTGTGCAAAGCTGTGGAATGGGTAGTTAAGGTGTTATCTATCTTTTTAAACACTAAACAATTTAGTGTAGCTGTCCCTTTAAGCTAAAATTAGCTAATATTAAACCTTTTCAATATTTATTGCACAAATTATCATTACATAAAGGTATGTTAAATTATGCAGCAATTTTGTGTTTTGGCAGTAGAAAATATTTTAATATTATAAAGTATTACACTGTCCCCAACTGGCTACTTTATAAAGCCACCTGGCTGGCAAACTATTCTATGGAGAACACAAAGCACTATATATTACACATCCTGATACCATAAACTAAATACAGGATGTACCTTGTGCTTTCTCATAACCTCAACCCTGACATTGCTGGGGCCCCCAAAGCACAGGCCCCTGGGCGGGTGCCATTCTCACCCTGCCCAAAGGGCAATCTTGTCTCTTGAAATTACAGTTTCATACAACCAGTATTCATTTTATGGTATCTGTGGTTTGTTGAGCAACAAATACCTATTCTGCATCATCAGCAGGTTTCAGTTTGTGCCTTGCTTTTGCATAATACAAACAATAGCATTCCATATAATTCCTTTATGGAGACGTTCAGTATGTATGGAAAACAAAATTATGCCTATTACCCAATACATCATTAAATAAACAAAATCACCATATCAGCCCTCAGATTTGGACTGCTTATATTTTTATTATGTGTATAAGAAATGTATAGCTGGAAACAATAAATTTGCATCAATCTATAAATATTTTAATAGATACAAATATTAATAGTATATATATTAACCGGTTATGTAAACGATGTAGTAAATTAATAGGTATAGTGATATAAATAGAAACAATCAGTAAAAGTCTACAGTGGGTTAAAGCAAATACAATTATGTCTGAATGGAGAGAATCTCAGATTAAGTGACCCAGGACTATTTTACCCCAAGTAGGATCTCTAAATGGAAGACTGAATGGTCAAACAAATGTATTAAAAAGGGATAGAAAAGTCAAAATTAAACTTGTATGATTCAGACTGAGCATGTAATTTAAGACACTTTTAAATTAACTACTGTTGTCAAATGTTCTTTGTTCTCTTTGTATCCCTTGTTTAAAAAGAATACGCACATATCCTACATAAGTGGGAGCTAGCTGCTGATTGGTGCCTGCACCATTAGTCTCTTGTGATTGGCTAACTAGATGTGTTCAGCTAGCTGTCAGTAGTGCAATGCTGTCCCTTCAGCAAAGGATAACAAGAGAATGAAGCAAATTTGATAATAGAAGTAAATTGAAAAGTTGTTTAAAATTGTATGTTCTATACAATTCACAAAATAAAATTGTCGCGTTTCCTGTCCCTTTAAATGCTCAAAAACAAATCCTGGTTTATTAATTATGTGGGAATGCCATAAGCCCTTCAATTTTGGTGCAAGGCTTTATTATTATCATCATCATCATCAGGTATTTGTAGAGCGCCAACAGATTCCGCAGCGCTGTAAACATAGTCGGTATACAGGATAGCTTTTGTAGGGATCAAGTGGGTAGAGGGCCCTGCCGAGAGTTTCACTGTTGTAGTCGGCTCTTATGAAGGCAATCTGCAAACAGCTGGACTCGTAGGCTTACATTCTAAGGGGTTTAAGGGGAAAGCAATGGAGTTAGGAAAGGTTAGTGTTGGTTGTAAGCATCCCTGAATAGTAGAGTTTTTAGGGAGCGCTTGAAGCTGTTAAAATTAGGGGAGAGTCTTGTGGAGCGAGGCAGGGAGTTCCACAAGATGGGGGCCAGTCTGCAGAAGTCCTGTAAACGGGAATGTGAGGAAGTAACAAGAGAGGAGGAGATCCTGAGCTGATCGAAGGGGACGGGAGGGAGAGTATCTGAAATGTAGGGGGGAGCAGTGCAGTTGAGAGCTTTGTATGTCAGAGTGAGGATTTTGTGTTTAATCCTAGAGGAAGCCAGTGAAGGTATTGGCAGGGAGGTGCAGCAGATGAAGAGCGATGAGTAGGGAAGATGAGCCTGGCAGAGGCATTCATAATGGATTGTATAGGAGCTATGCGGCAACTAGGTAGACCAGAGAGGACGAAGTTGCAGTAGTCGAGGCGGGAAAGGATGAGAGAGTGGATTAAAATCTTAGTTGTATCTTGTGTAAGGAAATGTCTAAATTTAGAGATGTTTTTAAGGTGGAAGCGACAGGCTTTAGCCAAGGACTGAATGTGAGGAGTGAAGGAAAGATCTGAGTCAAGTGTGACCCCAAGACATCAGGCATGTGGGTAGGAGTAATGATGGAATTATCAATAGTTATATAAATTTTGAGGGTGGAGACATTGGAAGAAGGGGGAAAAATAAGGAGTTCCGTTTTGGAGAGATTTAGCTTAAGGTAGTGAGAGGACATCCAAGATGAGATATGAGAAAGACAGTTAGTGACACAGGTTAGTAAGGAAGGAGGTAGGTCTGGTGCAGAGAGGTAGATTTGGGTGTCACCGGCATACAAATGATTTTGAAACCCACGGGACTTTATTAAGGAACCTAATGATGACGTGTAGATTGAAAAGAGAAGGGGACCGAGGACAGCGCCTTGAGGTACCCCAACAGAAAGTGGTAACGGGGCAGTGGATGCTCCGGAGAAGGCTACACTAAATGTACGGTTAGTCAGATAGGAAGAGAACCATGAGAGAGCAGAAGAGGGTGGTCAACAGTGTCAAAGGCTGCAGACAGGTCAAGGAGGATAAGCAGAGAGAAGTGGCCTTTGGATTTTGCTGTAAGTAGGTCGTTGGTAACCTTGACATTTGCTGTCTCTGTAGAGTGATGGCGACGAAATCCAGATTGCAGTGGGTCAAGAAGAGAGTTTAGTGTACGGAAATGGGATAGACATGCGTATACTAGCTTTTCGAGGAGCTTTGAGGCAAGAGGGAGTAGGGAAATAGGGCGGTAGTTGGATGGGTAGGTTTGAGTGTGACCAGTGCATGTTTTAGAGATGAGGGAGATATACCAGTGCTGAGGGAGAGGCTGAAAATGTGTATGAGTATGGGCGTGAGGGTAGAAGAGAGGGAGGGGAGAAGCTGTGAGGGGATGGGGTTGAGGCGACAGGTAGTGAGGTGGGAGGACAGTATAAGGGCAGAAACTTCATCCTCGTTAACAGGGGCAAAAGAGCTGCATTTTTGGATATTTGGGTTTTGGATGATTGTGAGCTTTTGAGGGGGTGGGAGATTGGTAGTATGTTGAGAGCTGATTTCACTTCTGATGGAGTCAATTTTGTTATTGAATTGGCTGGCAAAATCTTGAGCTGAGAGAGAGGTTGTATTAGGAGGTGGGGTGGGCGGAGAAGAGTATTGAACGTGGAGAACAGACGTTTTGGATTAGAGGAGAGATTAGAGATGAGATTAGAGAAGTATTGTTGCTTATAGAGATTAAGGGCAGAATAGTAGGAGTTCAGGATGAACTTGTAGTGAAGAAAGTCAGCTGAACTCTGAGATTTTCCTCCAGTGTCGCTCAGCAGTACAGGAACATCTGCATAGGTAAAAAGTTAAAATATAATGGCTGAGAAACGCGTTGCTATTATATTTTAACTTTTTATTAAAGAAAGTTTTTTTAAATATATTTACCACTTGCTGCCAGACCATTATTATTATTATTTGTTCTTTGTCCTATACTTCACCTTTGGATTATTGGGAGTTCCAGACTGCCGGATACAAGTCTACTGGGTGACTATATTGATCCCAGCTCGCTCAGACTGCACCAAGAGAGGTGCTCTACCAAATGTGAGTGTAATACTTACCTTTTCTATACATCCCCTGCCTGTATAGACAATACTAGGCCATATAGGCACTTGTTTGTGTTCTCTATCATCTTCTGCAGAGTATTGAACATCCACCGGAGTACAGTCTTCTGGGTGACTGCTATTGACCCCAGACCGCTCGTTCTGCACCATCAGGGGTGCCTCACCTAATGTGAGTATCTACTCAACCTAATATTTTCATTTGCATCCAACAATATTGGGCCATGTGGAGCTTCTGTGTTCTTATGTTGTCTGCAGATTACTGATCCTGGATCATGGCCTAGATCCTCTACAGATAGCTGCCTTTGACCTTTATCACCATCCATCCTCTCTGGACATTACCATCTATTAAAGGGACATGAAACCCACATTTTTTCTTTCATTATTTAGAAAGAGAATGCCATTTTAAACATCTTTCTAATTTACTTCTATTATCTCATTTGTTTTATTCTATTGATATTCTTTGCTGAAAAGCATATCTAGATATGCTCAGTAGCTGCTGATTGGTTGCTGCACATAGAAGCCTCGTGTGATTGGCTCACCCATGTGCATTGCTTTTTCTTCAACTAAGGATATCTAAAAAATGAAGCAAAATAAATAATATAAGTAAATTGTAATGTTTAAATTTGTATTCTCTCTCTGAATTATGAAAGAAAGATTTTGGGTTTAGTGGCCCTTTAATGAGACAAGAAGTATCTATTAACAACTATTTTATAGATAACACTATTGTTTATTGATCTAGATAGGATTTTATCATCCACGATAGTTTTCAGAGATTATCATATTTTATTCTGCTTAATATATGTGATCACATTTATATGTACTTATATTCACTTCTATACCTATTTGTGTGTACATAGATATATATTAATAATTTATATTTTAGGTGGCATAGCTCCATTAGTTTGATTGCCTCCAATCCGACAATACTCAATATCATTCACTTTGAGTATATTATATACGGCCTTACAAGGGCACCCCCTATCTTCACTACCCCTTGCTATCTTTATTTTAAAAGCAGGAATGTAAATCTTAGCAGCCAGCCCATTTTAGGTTCAGCACCATGGATAGCGCTTGATTATTGGAGGCTACATTTACCCACCAATAAGCAAGCATAACCCAGGTTCTCAACCAGAAATGGTCCAGCTCCTATGCATCACATTCCTGCTTTTTAAATAAAGAAAGCAAGAGAACAAAGAAAAATTGATAATAGGAGTAAATTAGAAAGTTGCTTAAAATTGCATGCCCTATCTGAATCATGAAATACATTTTTTTAGTTTAGTGTCCCTTTAATAATAAGATCACAATAAATATATGTTAAGTGTTATTATTTAAACATATCACAGTAAAAAAAAAAATATTTATATATATATATATATATATATATATATATATATATATATATATATATATATATATATATATATATATATATATATATAAAACCATTTCAAGAAAATGTATATTTAAATTATGGATATTAAAACAAAACCCAGTATGAAGTATCAGACACAAGAAATTGTGCACCAAATGTATAGAGAAAAAACTTACTCAATAGATTCAATATAAGTAAAAATAATATTTTATCAAATAATCTGTATTTTTAAATGAGAACAAGGTGAAGATCTCTTTGTACTTGTGGATCAAGAGATCTCAAATAAAATTCCAGTTTTTAAATAAAAAAAAAAAAAAAAACACTACACACTAGCGGATTCACCCCCTCGCCCCCCAAAAAAAAAAATGTATATATATATTTTTTTTTTTTGCAGAGATTTATTTCTCATATCAATGCAGGAAAACCCAGTGTTTGTGGCTTGTATAAACAGCACTAAATGATGCATAAACTTCATGTGAAAGGAATAAGGATTTCTCTTCTGGGCAGGGCTAGATTGCTAAGGGGCTGTTTTCGTATCCCTTTACTGCCAGAGAAATGAACAAACTGCACGGTCTGACATCGGAGTTAATGCGGCTTGCACCTAATACATGTCTTGGTTTCCTACCTTGGGAGCACAAAGCTTTGTTTGTTCTCATGTTGGGTGTAGCAGGTATTAATTTTCCGGGTCAAACAATGCTATTATTTAATTCCAACCTGCCTCAACATGTGGAAAGACACATGTGCATTCAAATTCTGATGTATACAAGTACGGATTTATAGAACTACTCATACACATATGTACATACATAAATATGTGACCACAGTCAGACACGGGCTAGTATAGATATAGTATTTACATGTATACAACTTCATACACGTGCACACAAAAAAAACAATGTGCGAGTTGTGCAGCTCTCAGCAGATACATAGCTGCAGTTACTTATTCAAGCATACAATATACACAATCACCTTGACAAAACCAAATTATATTGAGAAGATTTTGGCATTGAATAATTAACTTAAGTGCTATATTTTTAGCTGTGTTTATTGTACAGATCTGAGTAGGTAAATAATATATAAACTTTCGCTTATTTACACATAAACATTTATAATAGCCGTTGGTGTAAAATGAAGCGCTAGCAACCCATTTCTTCAGCTTATTAAATAGACAAAAAAGTGCAAAAAGAAAATGCTCTAATGTGAATATGCAGATAACTATGAGTTTAACTCCTGTAAAAGTCATATCCAGTAATGCACTACCATGACCTAGACCTAGGTGAACAAAGTTTGAGCCAATGACAACAAAAATATGTGTAACCACCAATCAGCAGCTAGCTCACGGTAGTGCATTGCTGAGCCTACCTAGGTATGCTTCGTGGCAAAGGAGACCAAGAGTATAAAGTAAATTTGATGACAGAAGTAGATTTAAAAAAGCCTCTTAAAATGACATGTTCTATACAATTTCATGTCACTTTAATGAAAAGATTTTACCCAGCCTTGTCTAGGGTTAACTGTCTGAGGCGCTGAAAGCTGACTGTTAGTGTTGGCAAGCACCCAGGGCTGTGAGTTTTGCAGGGTCATGGGATGTGTGCCCAGACCTGTTTGAGAATAGTGCAGTATATTTCTGCTTTATCTCTGTGTCTTGGGAAATGAAAAAGGACTTTTGTCACCCTTGTTTTGTGAAGTATGAATGCCACATGCACTCAGCTGTTACAGTGCTCACATATTAATTAACCATGAGAGATGCTAAATAAAACATATTACTATATCATGGGTGTAGTGTCCGGCAAATTATCTGGAGAGGGTGAGGTGCAAACCCTATTTTTAAACTAATTTCGGTCAACTAGTAAACATCTTCAAAGTTTGCAGCCTATAGATTTTCATCCAGTTCAATTACAAAAGCTAACATTTGAAAGCAGATAAGTATTCCATGTCCTTTTTATTAATCCACCGCTATCAACAAATAGTACATCCATATATTTTTATGAACATGTTAATTTAAATTTAAAAGGGACACAGAACCCAATTTTTTTCTGTCATGATTCAGATAGAGCATGCAATTGTAAGCAACTTTCTAATTTACTCCTATTATCAAATTTTCTTCATTCTCTTGGTATCTTTATTTGAAAAAGCAGGACTATAAGATTACGAGCCGGCCCATCTTTGGTTCAGCACCTGGGTAGCGCTTGCTGATTGGTGGCTAAATTATAGTGGTCATTATAGTAAAAAAAAAAAAAAAAAGAAGAGGACATGCTCTAATTCATTAGAACATGTTATTTTAAAGTGAAGGTAAAGTTTTTACATAATGAATACACTAATGAATTTGTCAATACTTCAATAAGCTAATCGCCAAGTATATTTCCCCAATTTCTTGTATATTTATGAATTAAAAGATATCTATAATTCCCTACAGTTCCTATTTTGACTCCTCCCAACCGCTATGTTCTTATTCTCTAGTCTGACGTATAGAGCTGTCTCCAAAGTGTGTTCACGATGCTCCATTGAACTGCGCCTGCCCAAATCTGCGATTTCTATCTCTGCTGCGCATGCGGTAATTGGCTAATCGTATTGGAGCCATCATGATTGGAGCCATGTTTAGGAAGCCTATTACATATTATGTGAATTCCAACATAATACCAATAGGCATGCGCGAAACGGGAGCGCGCATCGATTCCAAGATTAAGAACTAAATCATAGCGCATGCACAGATCATCCAGGAGGCGGATGACGTACTTTGACGGACAAATTTTGAATAGGTTAATCAAAAAACGTGACCAACATAGAAAAAAGAAAAAAAAACGGGTTGAATTTGCGGACCAAGAAAACGTGAGTAAAAACAAACAGTGATAACTTAATTTAGACTCAAAATTAGAAAAAAATATGAATGAAACTCATATTCATTTTGAGGAACGAATATTATTAAAGTTCTACATCAAGGTAACTTTACCTTCACTTTAAGACTATCAACTCTACCCCTTTATGTATTTAACTCCACAAATGGGTTAAACACATAGTAGAAGTACTGCTTTGGATCCAGAGTTCTGCTGCTCCAGAACGAAAACTAACTGCTAATTCAATCACCACCACTAGTTACACAGCTGAGTCATGCTAATAGCACTGGTGACTGAATCAGCTGCAGTTTCCGCATGGCGTACACAGAAACAGCATAGTTCCACATTTAGGATTAGCCCACCAAAACACCAAAATTTTAGGATTTTATATTATTCAATAATAACTGGCAACTAAAAATGAGAAACTTTTGTTTTTGGTCTGAAACTAGGCGCTTCGCCATGGTGACATCACCTGGTAATGTTCATGATGGTTTACCACAGCGATGGTGACAATTACTCCTTAAATCAAAGTATTCCCTAATTGAAATGTAAGAGACAGAAAATTCTGTCAGCAGACTGAAAGCAAAATAACCAGATAGAACAGGCAAACGTGAGAGGTGAACTCTGCTTTGTAACGAGCGCACCAGATCATCCATAAACTCACGACATCTCGCCTCACGCACCTGCACACAGACATACAATTTGTGAGTCACAGTCTTACACATCAGTATAATAAAACAGCTGAATACTTACGCAAGAATTAGTGTTACAAACTAGGTATTTAGCAACCTGATTACTTATGTTCTACAAATCATAGCCATTATAGAGAAAATAGCCCACTGGCTGTTTATTTGTACATCCAAGATCAAAATTCACTGCATTATGCATACTACAGCTAAAATGTAATCTAGGCGTTTCCTTATAAAACTTAAAGGGACAGTCAAGTCCAAAAAAAACTTTCATGTTTTAAATAGGGCATGCAATTTTAAACAACTTCCCAATTTACTTTTATCACCAATTTTGCTTTGTTTTCTTGGTATTCTTAGTTGAAAGCTAAAACTAGGAGGTTCATATGCTAATTTCTTAGACCTTGAAGACTGCCTCTAATCTGAATACATTTTGACCACTAGAGGGCATTAGTTCACGTTTCATATAGATAACATTGAGCTCATGCACGTAAAGTGACTTAGGACTGAGCACTGATTGCTAAACTGCATGTCTGTCAAAAGAACTGAAATAAGGGGGCAGTCAGCAGAAGCTTAGATACAAGTTAATTACAGAGGTAAAACGTGTATTATTATAACTGTGTTGGTTATGCAAAACTGGGGAATGGGTAATAAAGGGATTATCTTTCTTTTTTTTTTTATCTTTCTTTTTAAACAACAAAAATTCTGGTGTTGACTGTCCCTTTAAGATGTTGTCCTTTATAAAACAGATATTTTTTTACTGTTTATTTTATCCACAACATAATTTTCAAAGAAAGAAAGTCCAGAGTGCGTCAACTGAGGAATAAAACATAACCTTTATTCAGTGTACATTAAAACAGTGCCAAAGTAATCCCAGTCATAATTGCCAGCAAGTACTAGTTTTTTTTCTCTTTGTGGGAATTGTTTTGGACAACGATTTAAATTAAACACAACACAAAATACATGACTGTGACTCTAAAGCTAAAACCAATTTTACTTTATATTGGTACATACTATACATTTTGTACATGAATTGTTTGGTATTGTACGATTGCTAATACCGTAGGACTTTTTTATATCTGGGTTGGCCTCCAGATAAATCGATTTGTAAATTCTGATTGGTAAAAATACAGAACAATCGATTAACCAGTTCACATATACAGCGGCGCATGAGTTAAGATTTTTTGCCGTTAATAATTTCCAATGATCTGTACAGGAACACATTGCTTACTGGCCTATAAGAAACAGTTATTTTGATGCACATTATATTCATATCTTGAAGCATAAAAAAATATATAGTTTATGAAAAAAAGACAATTAAAAAAAAAAAAAAACAAAAAAAAAAAACACCTTTAATCATTTTTAATAAAAATGCCCTTAAGATACAGTAAATAAAAGCAGAAAAAAGGACATTAAAATGGGATTGTGGACTTTATAAATCCCCAAATCCAGAGCAGACAGAAGCAGCATTAAAAGGGGACATGAAACCCAAAGATTTCCTTTAATGATTCAGATAGAAAATACCATCTTAAACAACTTTCTAGTTTACTTCTATTATCTAATTTGGTTCATTGTCTTGGTATAATTTGTTGAAGGAGCAGCAATGCACTACTGGTTTCTAACTTAACACATGGGTGAGCCAATGACATATATATATACACATACATATATATACATATACACACACAGTGCCATGGGTCTGCTGATATGTTTGATGTGGACATATAGCTAAAGGGCTACGGTTTTGATCTGAGGTCGGATAAGGGTATGCAGCTGACAGAGACCATGGGTATTGATCAGAGGTCCGATTCATGCATGTGACTCTGTTAGTCGTAGGCCTGAGCTGAAGTCTGATTCATGTATGTGACTCTGTTAGTCGTAGGCCTGAGCTGAAGTCTGATTCATGTATGTGACTCTGTTAGTCGTAGGCCTGAGCTGAAGTCTGATTCATGTATGTGACTCTGTTAGTCGTAGGCCTGAGCTGAAGTCTGATTCATGTATGTGACTCTGTTAGTCGTAGGCCTGAGCTGAAGTCTGATTCATGTATGTGACTCTGTTAGTCGTAGGCCTGAGCTGAAGTCTGATTCATGCATGTGACTCTGCTAGTCGTAGGCCTGAGCTGAAGTCTGATTCATGTATGTGACTCTGTTAGTCGTAGGCCTGAGCTGAAGTCTGATTCATGTATGTGACTCTGCTAGTCGTAGGCCTGAGCTGAAGTCTGATTCATGCATGTGACTCTGCTAGTCGTAGGCCTGAGCTGAAGTCTGATTCATGTATGTGACTCTGTTAGTCGTAGGCCTGAGCTGAAGTCTGATTCATGCATGTGACTCTGCTAGTCGTAGGCCTGAGCTGAAGTCTGATTCATGTATGTGACTCTGTTAGTCGTAGGCCTGAGCTGAAGTCTGATTCATGTATGTGACTCTGCTAGTCGTAGGCCTGAGCTGAAGTCTGATTCATGCATGTGACTCTGCTAGTCGTAGGCCTGAGCTGAAGTCTGATTCATGCATGTGACTCTGTTAGTCGTAGGCCTGAGCTGAAGTCTGATTCATGTATGTGGTTGACAGTGGGGCTGATTTGGGGTCACAGCAGAGAGGGGCTTCAGGGCCAGGAATAACAATCGGAGTTTAGATTTAGTCGTGAAGCTGACAACGGAACTAATGGATATCCAAATAAACAAATTCCAACATCAATATGCGAGTTTATCTTTATTGAAACATAAATACCAAAGCCAACATGGCAACGTTTGGTGCTAATAAACCCTACTCATGCCATAAGTAAGGGTTGATAACAAGGCTGTTTTGGGCTACCAGGACGCCAGGAGATTTCCTAGTGGGCCACAGCAGCTGTGGATGGTGCAGCTGTATCACCTCTTTTCTTGAAAGGTTAATTTCCTAGACAATCTGCAAATTTTTAATTTTTTTTAAAAACTAATATAAAATTTAATTCTGAAAATAATATTGGGGAAAGGTTTATTCCAGAAAAAAAAAAAAAAAAAAAAAAAGACAGACTTAAAGGGACAGTCTAGTATAAATTAAACTTTCATTATTCAGATAGGACTTTTAATTTTAATCAACTTTCCAATTTACTTTTATCATCAAATTTGCTTTTTTCTCTTGGTATTCTTAGTTTAAACTAAACATAGGTAGACTCATATGCTAATTTCTAAGCCTTTGAGGGCTGCCTCTTATCACATGCTTTTTAAATCTCTTTTCAACACAAAGAGACAGAAAGTACACGTGGGCCATATAGATAACACTGTGTACAGGCACAGGGGGTTATTTAAGATTTAGCACAAAACAATGCTAAATTTAAGACAATAGATAATAAACTGTCACAGTCATGTGATCAGGGGGCTGGAAGAAGGTTCCTAGATACAAGGTAATCACAGAGGTAAAAAGTGTATTAATAGAACTGTGTTGGTTATGCAAAACTGGGGAATGGGTAATAAAGGGATTATTTATCTTTTAAAAAATTATAACAATTCTAAGGTAGACTGTCCCTTTAACGGAAAATAGGGCTGGCCTTCCAATTTTTTCCAGGGCTGCTTTTTATTCCCATTCCAGCCCTAATTGAAAGTTCGAAACGTCGCCATATTGGCTATGATCTTTATATTCCAATAAAGAAAAACATTTGTACATGCAAAAGAAATTGGTGAGTTGCTGGAACCTGCTTTTGTGAAGGGAACTACAGGGACATTGGTCTGATTTGATAACATTTATGTATCAGGAAGTAGATTGGACTAGCACTGCTGACTGTTAGGTATTTTTTTAATGAATGTAATGTTCCTTTTATTGGGAACAATAATTTTTTGTGCATATAAAGGAGCAATATTTATAAACTACTTTGTTGCATAAAAATGTTAAGTTATAAAGTGGTTTCAATATTCTTTGAAATTAACAGGAAATGCATGATCCGTACAACTCATTCCAGCGAGTGCTCTATTATGGTCAGCCACACACTCCACAAGCAAACGTTTTATTATTATTTTTTTTCATCACTTTCCATTAAGCAAAAAAGTAGTAAAATTTAAATTGCACTATTTTGTATACAAAACAATGGAAAATGAAAATCCCTTTAAACACAGTTTTTTATTTTTTTTATTTCCTATCAACAGAACAACTGGACATCCTGGAAGTTATGGCGTTTACTACAAGAGCGTCCCTGACACTATTGCACAAACCTGTCCCCTCTGTTTACGTTACATATTTGTTCAACTCTTAGTAACTACATCACGCAAATGCTACATACGCTACAGCTCTTAACCCTGTGCCTGCCAGTACAGAACGGCTGCGCTTTCAGACATACAAGGATACCACAAGCCCTGCTAAGCTCTCCCATCAGTCTGTTTACTGTGGCACACACAGAAGCAGTAGTGCCAGCCTCTCATTACACAAACTGGTATTGTTTTATCAGACACTATTACAAAACATGTTCCAGAATGACAGCGGCAACACAAAAATAAAGAAACCATATTCAGCTCTGCCAAACCCTTTAGGTATGTGTGTCAACACTTGCAGGTAATGTCACCATCTCATTGTATGCACATATTGTCCTGCTCTGCAATACATATCATCCCACCTGTATTGTGTATTTTGTTCTAGCAGTGTTATCCAGTTATCATTCTGCTCTATTATGCTAAGACTGTAAATCATTGTTTAACCCTATTATTTTTTACACAACAGGCAGGGGAAGGGAGGTCGGTGGAGTCATGCAATGGCCCCAACTCAAAGTGAGGTCTTACACCAATTCTGACCTAAGCCTTGTCATATATAGTCTTCACAAATAAGCAGTGATATTTATACCTTTAGCTGTAGCAACAAATAAATAAAATAAAAAAGGGGGAAAAAAAAACATGGTTTTACACTCTGGCTGCTAGTAATATGCACAGTACAGTAATTTTATACCCCAACCCCTTGGCAGCTGGTAACACACACATAGAGGCGGATTTAATACTCAGCAGATGCTGCTAAATCTGCCCGAAGTTTCCGGCAATCTGGAAAATTAAGAAGCAGCAGTCGCAAGACCGCTGCTCCTTAACTTGTCCGGCACCTTTTAGATGGCGGACAGAAATCCTCCCGATCCGGATGATTGACACCCCCTGCTAGCGGCCGCAAATCTGCAGAGGGCGGCATTACACAAGCATTTCACAAGAAATTCTTGTGCAATGTTAAATGCCGACAGTGTATGCTGTCTGCATTTAGCGATGCAGGGCAGACATGATTTAGCATATACATTAGAAAAAAATGCTTCTATTATAAAAGTTTCTTTGTAGCATACGCACATACCCTGTGAAGACCTGTGCAACAGTATTCAGACACCATACCTTCTAAGAGAGTTAGCAGTGGCTCGTATGACACAATCTATGTCTTCAGAAGCAATACACACCACAGACAGCATGATATTTGAATACTGGTGCATGGGTCCTCCCAGGATATGTGGGTATGCTGCAGAGAAGAAGAAAAAAAAAACAGTAATAACTTTTACTAAAATATTTTTTTGCTGATGAATGCACCCATGCACATTCAGTTTTAATCTTTCTATCCCTTTAATGGCAGTAAAATATATTTTTTACAATCTTTACACAGGTAACAGACAGGGCAGTAATAAAACCCCTGTGTTTTACTAACTTAGCCCCTGTAACATTAAAGTGAAAGTAAATCCTAGCATTTTACAAATGCTAGGATTGACTATTGAAACAAACAAAGGGCACTTTCATTCATGAACTAGAAGATACTTCATGTAGAAAGCTCCTTTATTTGTTTCAATCGATCGCTGCTCTTAGCTGCTACAGCAGCCCACGGCAAAAAAAAATTTTTTGCCAAGAGGTGACGTTTTCCCCTCTTAGCCAATAGCCGTGCAGTAAATCCGGCTCCCAAGGGCGCCAAGCTGTATTTAGCACACGGCTATTGGCTAAGAGGTGACAATGTCACCTCTTAGCAAAAAATGTTTTTGCCGTGGGCTGCCGTTTGTAAAATGCTAGTACTGACTTTCACTTTAAGAACAATGAGTTTCTAGGTAAAAGGAACAAAACCCTTTATCCAAACAGCTTGGGACCAGAAAAGGTTTGGATTTCAGAATATTTGCATCTGTAAAATGGGACCAAGTGTAAACAACAATATCATAAACCCCTTCACGCCGTTCGGACATTCCATGCCTTCCTAACAGCACTGGGCTTTAACTCCGTTAGGATGAGATGGAAAGTTCTACCTTATATGGCGTCCTGCAGCCTCCTCCTTTCCGGGAATGAAAAATCAGACTTGGGTGAGTGCGTAGCAGCATAGGCAGTCCCCCATGATCTGATCCCAGCCTTGAAATCACGTGATCACATCAACGATTTGAGCGATTTCCTATTTCAAGCAACTTCGTTCCAATGCTAAACATCTGTCTTCAACATTAAGGGGTTAAAGGGACACTGAACCCAAATTTTTTCTTTCGTGATTCAGATAGCTCATGCAATTTTAATCAACTTTATAATTTACTCCTATTATCAATTTTTCTTTGTTCTCTTGCTATCTTTATTTGGAAAAGAAGGCATCTAAGCTATTTTCTGGTTCAGAACCCTGGACAGCACTTGTTTATTGGTCGGTTAAATGAATCAGCCAATCAGCAAGAACAACCCAGGTTGTTCACAAAAAATGGGCCAGCATCTAAACTTACATTCTTACTTTTCAAATAAAAATGCCAAGAGAATGAAGAAAATTTGATAATAGGAGTAAATTAGAAAGTTCCTTAAAATTGCATGCTGAATCACAAAAGAAAAAAAATGTGGGTTCAGTGTCCCTTTAAGTAATGCAATATTTACATGTCATAATACAGCTTATACATGCAAAGTAAATGCAGTTTTAGAACATTTTTGATAATCTTGTCAGAAAGATAGCACTGTAATGAAAAGGTTAATAGTTGTTGTTTTAAATAAATATAGACTATAATTTGCAGTTTTGAGCAGAAAAACCAAACAAACCAAAGATGCAGACAGAGAAGATTGTGACTTACTGTCAGGAAAAAATGGTAATTTTTAATAATATTAATAAAAAAATAAAAAAAAAGTCTGTATTTCAGAATAATTCTGGATTTTGGAATTACTGATTTGGGGGTTTGTACCTGTATTGGTATTTACTTGTTCTTATCTGCTTTATAAAACCCGGCATACAAATATAATATAAAATGATTAATACAAATGTATTTGTCTCTTGTGATTGGCTAACTAGATATGTTCATTTTGCTGCCAATAGTGCAATAATGCTCCTTCAGCAAAGGATAACAAGAAAATGAAGTAAAGTAGATAATAGAAGTAAATTGGAAAGTTTTTTAAAATTGGATGCTCTATCCAAATCATGACAGGACATTTTGGGGTTTCCTGCCCCTTTAACATTAAATCAATTTATATCAAATGAAGCAATTAAAATGGGCTTTGGCAACCTTAAAGGGACATGAAACTGAAATATTTTCTTTCATAATACAGAGCATATCATTTTAAACAACTTTCCAATTTACTTCTATTATCTAATTTGCGTTGTTTATTTGGTAGCCTTTGTTGAATACCCAAGTAGGCTCAGAAGCAGCAATATACTTCTGGGATCTAGCTGCTGATTGGTGGCTACACATATATGCCTTGTTATTGGCTCACTAGATGTGTTCAGCTAGTTCCAAGTAGTGCAGTGCTGCTCCTTCAACAAAGGATACCAAGTGAATGAAGCCAATTTGATAATTCAATTAAACTGGAAAGCTGTTTAAAAATTGTATGCTCTGTGTCCCTTTAAGTAGCATTTATAACTAACAGAAACTGTTATAATAGTGATAGGTATTACAGTGCCCTCACCCAGCTACTTCATAATGTCACCAGGCTGTCAAACATTTCTGTAGAGAACACTATATTTTGCTAACTTTTGCAGTAAAATACAGTTCCTTTGAGTTCGTAGATATAACCAAGGTGCCCCCTAAGGTTGCCCTGACTACAAGGTAAAAGAATGTGCCCAGCAGCTGTCCCTACCCAGCTGGCATTGTAGTACAAAACAGTACAAATTCCTTATGTTCTTCAGGTGAATACCAAAGTGATTAAAACTTTTTGTAAATATTATTCCTGGGTACTTTCCATAGTAATTGAAGCAGGGAGAAGTTTTATGAATAAAAAACAAATAAAAATGCAAAGACATGCAGTGTGTACTGTAAACATTTGTTAAACACCCTCTGATGTCTCTAAACTCTGCTTTAATCTTATAGAGATCACCAAAACTGAATTTGCTGATGGGGGGGCATTAAGCTGGTGCAGGTGACAGTGTATCCCTGGTGCCTGGGTTTGTCAAGCCCTGATGTATGTATTTGATCTATGTGAATATCAAAATCAGGTGATAAAAGTAAAATAACTTAAGAGCCAAGGTTTTTTTGGCACCTGGGTTTTATCAAATTTAAATTTTATAAAGCTCATTTAAACAGTGTTTTATATATTTTCTTATACATACATATAATTGCTTTTCTTTTTTATGCATTATTAAACATGTTAGCAACATTTGTCCTTTTAAAGCCGTGTGGTCAGGTGGTCTATGAATTATATGGCACACCAGTCTGTCTGTATAGAGCGAGTCTCACTCACAATAAATTATTTACTACTACTGTAAGGAATTAGTTAACCCTCTCACATTCAAGCAAACCCAATCCTCACTGCACAACGCAAACAAATGCTAACAAGGAAAAGATAAAGAACAGGTGTCTTCAATTCTATATTTTTACTGGAGTGGGGGGAATGAAGCTGGGAAGTTTGAAGATTTCTGGTTACATTATAATTGTATCTATTTCTATATTTCATGTCAGTTTGCTAATGAACAACCATTCTGCCTTGTGTCTACAGCCAGTGCAAGCAGAACTTTGATCTTAGAAGCGGAGGACAAGCCTTTAGGGGCTTATCTTGCCCTGTTTTAAAAATGTCAGTTTAACCACTTCCTTTGTAACCCTTCCCCTGCCAGAAGGGTATAAGGCCATGAAAGGGTTTTCTAGCGGTTTGCAGAGCCTGACTGCTTTGCTGTGTAAGCGAAGCAATTCTTGGCAATGATTTGAATAGTCATAAGGTGAAATAAAACATAATTTCCCTAACCTTCCAATTCTACCTGATTTCCCTGTTTGACAGTTTTGCATAAACAGGATGGATACCTGTCTGTACCTGAAGGGATGAGTGTCAGGTGCTTTTGAGTAGCTATTATATAATGCTGACAGTCATATGTATTTTGTAATTTGTTATATAAATGAATGCCAATATGGCCGTGGGTAGCTGCATTCGGGTATTTTGGACACCAGGTTTATTAGTTCGAAAGTCAGTGTTCTCCCAAGGACCTTTTAAATGGGTGCACCACCCTGCTGATTTTACTAAGCACCCGGCTAAAACGTTAGCCAATATTAAGCTAAAATTAGCTAATATTAAAAGATTAATAATATTTATTGCACAAATGACCATTAAATACATTTATGTCAAATTAATTTGTGCTTAAGATAGAAAGAAATTTTATAATATTAGAAAATATTAAAATGCCCCCACCGGCTACATTATAATGCAGCCCAGCTGGCAAAATTTTCTGTGGAGAACTCTGAAAGTGCAACATAAAAAGGATCTGGATTTTCGCAGATCTTTATGCATTGCACTTTCACACTAATAAATCCGAAACTTCTTTCTACCGAACATACAATCACTGTGATAGGACGTATATTTATTTATATGCCAGCAGAATAACAGATCACACAAATTCTGGTATACAAGAAATGATTCACTTTACAAATGTATATTATTCTAAACACATAGTGTGGTACTACAGACATATTGATGAATAATTGAAAGAGTAATTGCCTTTAAGGAAGTGGCTTAACCTCTGTATTTTGTAAGTAGCAGCAAACTATAAGTGCCTTTCACAAAAAAGATAAGCTGCAACAGATCTTTAAAAATTAACAAGACTTTATTTCCATATTAAAAAGACAAAAAACAATCAATCCACCTCGTAGCTCAAAAATAGGCTGTTATGCGGTCTTACGCATTTTGGCGTTAGCCTTAATCATAGACCCTATCTCACCTGTGTGCTCTACCTTATTTTAAAGCCAGGGAAACTATTCTCATTGGTTAAAAGAAAAAAACCTCCTACTTTTTCCTTTTAAAATATATACATGCTGACATATTGCCATTTACATAGTGTTTTACACATATTGGACTAACAGTTGAAGGTCTGTACTTGCACCAGTATAACGGATGAACTGTGACCCTTTATATAAGGGCGATTTGCAGAGTGGGGTCGGGATTGTTTGCCTCTGTGGTGTAAGTCTGACACATTGTTTCTATACACAAACTATAAGTAAAATCTGTGACAAAGCATTGAGAGATGATACATAACCAAAAGGGCAGGGTTTACAACATATAAATAAGGTAGAATGTTTAGTTCTGCCGTTTACAAAGCTTTTCAATGTATGTATAAGCCACATGCAAAAATAAATAGATTGATTACAATAAATAATTATTTACTTACTATTACTAACAATAGCCACAATGTAAAGAATACATTTCTATTTCAGGATAACCTGGTTTCACCAATCTATTAACCATTACCACCCATGCTGGCAGACGTTTCGATGTAAACACACCCTTCCTGGGAAGCACATTTACTATTATGTTACTCTTTCGGGTCTTGTTTATTTAGCTAACAGGGCGTCTTATTTAAAGATTTCTGAAATAAATTCTCTTTTGTTTAAGGGACAGTAAACACTCAGAAGTTTAATTATGTGAAGAAAAACAATTTTTCAGTATACATGTATTATTTATTGTAACTTCCTTTATTGTGTGAAAATTAAAAAGGGACATTAAACACTAAATACATTTCATGCACTTCCATCTAATCATGGGTGCCGCCATTTTGGAACCTAAGCTTCTCTGCAGGTATCTGAAGGAGAGTTGCTGTACATGTTAAAAAATGTCAGCATCGGAATGCAGTGAAAAGCTAGATTTCAACATTGTAGCATGGGTTATAACCTCAATAATGTGCTTAGAAAATGTATTTAGAGTTTAATATTGATTTAAGAGCTTTTAAATTCTACCAAATAGAGAAAGTACATAGTAAGATTAACAAACCTAACCCTGCCACACATCTGTCTCTGGCTTCAGCTCTAATTCAGTAGAGAAGCTCATTTTAAGACTAGCAACCCTGCATCCCTGTGTTTAACCCCTACAAATGGGTTAAACACATAGTAGAAGTACAGCAGAATCAGCAGCACTTGTCACATGTTAAACTAGCGTGGTTGATTTGGGACCAGCTCTGTGTGTCTAGAGCGGTACGTCTACTGTGTGTATAACCCCTCTATGAGGGTTAAACACAGAGATGCAGGGTTGCTGGTCGTAAAATCACATGTTCTTACAAATTACAGGATGTCATTTTTTTTACTTTTAAAGCCCTTTAAAGTATCTTCCCTAGTAAAAACACTATTTTCTTCAAGCCATACAGACACAAATTTCTATAGTCATCTAGCCAGAAACAGAAGCATGCATTCATATCCAATTCTTCAAGTAGTGATAGATTTTGGGAGATAATTTTTGTTTCTGCCGTTTTAAAAATGGCTGAGGTGGATGCAGCGTAAGGCATTGTTTTTAAAGGGAGATCTTTAGTCTCTCTCCCCCCAGAGCACCAAGCATAGGGGGGTCCCACTGAGAATAATGCCCTGTGCAATAAAGCCTCTGGCTGTAAAACCAGATGGTCATTAATGCACGAGATGCAGTAGTTGGTGAACTGGATAAAAATGAACGAAACAAAGTCCCTATAATACAGTACTGAAGAGAGGGATGCATTACAGGGTCATTGAATACCTCTTGCTTTTGTGTAAAAAAAATTGTGCTTGTCCACACTCCCTAGAGAAGCAATTAAAGCCTATACCATTTTGAAGAACGCCTAGGTTACAATTCTTGATATTTTGCCTTACCAGAGCATGGGAAAAATACAAAATGTTGGCCAAATCTAGGGGTGTTTTATGCCCCTTTAATGCATCACTTAAAATTCTCCATGAATATGACACCCACAAATATGTTGTTGGAAAGGACACACCTGGACAAAATAAAACTAGATTTATTCAGCACAAAAACATTTTTCAAAAGCAATTGAGTGGTGTCTCTATAGCACTAATTATCTAGCAGATATTGAGGCCCATTTATCAAGCTCCGTACGGAGCTTGAGGGCCTGAGCCTGAAGACTCGCCAGAAACACAAGTTATGGAACAGCGGTCTAAAGACCGCTGCTCCATAACCCTGTCCGCCTGCTCTGATGAGGCGAATAGGAATCGCTGGAATTCAACCCGATCAAGTACGATCGGGTTGATTGACACCCCCTTGATGGCGGCCGATTGGCGACGAGTCTACTCTTGTGAGCTGCTGGTGCAATGCTGAATACGGAGAGCGTATTGCTCTCCGCATTCAGCGAGGTCTTGCGGACCTGCTCCGCACTGTCAGATCAGGTCCGCAAGACGTATGATACATAGGCCTCATCATGTATAGACAGTTTTTAACATATGCAATAAAGAAACAAAATATTAAACAGAACAGTATTTCCATCAATAAGGCACTCAAGATTCCTGTTCACAGAGGACTTTCTGAAAAACAAATATACCAGGCTTCTCCAACATGGGAAAGTCACTTCCTATTTTACCGAGTAATGGTATTTGTGACAGCTGTTGTAAATAAAGGTAATCAGATATCACTGGCATTAAGTTACCTGCTTAAGTCCCACAGATAACCTGGATATGTGCATTATAAGCATGTATTCAGGTAGAGTGCCTTGACATATCCCCGATACCTTTGTATTGTACAAGTGTGAGGATAGGCATTTTATATCTGGATAACATTTTGTTGCTACTGGTTTGAAATCTGAGTGTTATGTCTGGACCTACATAGGTCTAGAGGAAACATTTTCAAAACACACTAAGTGCTCATAGATCTGTCAAATATCTATGCACTGCAATCATTACAACAAAAATAATATTTAAAGGAACATGAAGCCCACAATTGTTTTTTCACAATTCAGATAGAGCATAACATTCAAAACAGCTTTTCCATTTTACCTCTTTTATATCATTTGGTTTGTTCTCTTGATATCTGTGTGGTAAAGATTACCTAGGTAGGTTTAGGAGCGAAGAGCTAGATGCTGGTTGGTGGCTGTATATACACACACACACCTCTTGCCATTGGCTTACAGATGTGTTCAGCTATCTCCCAGTAGTGCATTACTGCTCCTTCAATAAAGAATATCAAGAGAATGAAAGAAAAATTGATCATAGAAGTAAACTGGAAAGTTGTTTAAAAGTGCATGCTCTGGATGAATAAGTTTCATGCCCCTTTAAGGATCACATACATATATAGACGTCAAGAGAAATATTTAAAGTCTGAGTTGCTTCCTGTTTGTATAGAAACAGACAAATATGAAAGGACATAAAAGTCTAATTTGATATGCATCCTTACTGCATTTCCAGTTTAACAAGAAACATTTTTTCATAATACACTTTGTAGGCTTCTGAGAAAAGTTATCAGCCATTCTTTTGCACACTCGTGTTCCAGATGACAGAGGTGATGTCATGCAAGATTATCAGATGTGCTGGCAAACAGCATACCGGTGTATGCAATAACTTTTCTCTGCAAATTAAAATCTATTGGAAAACTTTATCTAGTCAAATTAAAAATGTACTATTGAGCATGTTAATATTGACTCGTATACAGAGCCAGACAGAATATTTTGGAGCTAGTCACACAATTTCTAGGTGCCAGGGAAGAAATGTATATATGTTGACTAATATATACACATGCTAGTTGTGTGTGTACAAGCCACCTAAATGATCCATAGAGTTTAAAACACATAAAAAGGGATAGTCTAGTAAACTTTCACGATTCAGATAGAGCATGCAATTTTAAACAACTTTCCAATTTATTCCTATCAAATTTTCTTTGTGCTCTTGGTATCTTTATTTGAAAAACCAAGAATGTATGCGTAGGAGCTGGCCCATTTTTGGTTCAGAACCTGGGTAGTGTTTGCTGATTGCTGGCTAAATGTACCCACCAATCAGCAAGCTCTACCCAGGGTTCTGAACCAAAAAATGGCCAGCTGCTTACATTCTTGGTTTTTCAAATAAAGATACTAAGAGAACAAAGAAAATTTGATAATAGGAGAAAATTAGAACATTGCTTAAAATTGCATGCCCTATCTGAATCATGAAAGAAAAACATTGGGTTTCAAATCCATTTAAAGTGAAAGTAAATCCTAGCGTTTTCTGAATGCTAGGATTTACTATTGAAACAAATAAGATACTTCATGTAGAAAGCTCCTTTATTTGATTCAATCGATCGCCGCTTTAAAGCCTTAAAAAAAAAAAAAAATACTTTGTATTGACAGATATACTTCTGTACATATAAAGTATCAAAAGATGCTTTAAAGTTAAAAAAAAAAAAAAAAAAACTAACTGAACCAAATCCACAAAAGGATTAAAGGTATAAATATCAGAATAACCGCTATTGCTATATTCACAAGTTAATCGCTGTATCCTAAATATCGCAAAAATTATTTTGCTAATATGCTGTTTTTGAAACATCAAATGAGAACCTGCTAAATACAAAAATCAGAAAGACAAAATGTTTACACATCAAATGCTACTCTAATGGCTGTGACACACTGCAAGCGATGCGGCGCAAGGCGAAACAGTTGCTCTGCGTCGCTTCTGAAGTTCAGATATTTCATCTCTGAGCGCTCAGCTACACGACCTGACGCAGCAGAGTGCACAGAGATGAAAAGGCAGGACACACTGAGCGCGCACAGCCGCATCTACATGCTGCGCGCCGCTCCGCTTGCAGTGTGTCACATATACTGTGTGCTCACACACCACAGAAATTGTGCCTGAAAATATTGAGTTCAGTATACACATAATTAATTGTGCATACACATATCCAAGGAAAAAAGTGCTGCTTACACATACGTGTGTGTGTGTGTATCAGAAGAGTATGTTCTCAATATTATATATGGTTACACACAGTCACACAATGCACTCATTGTATACACAAGGGCAATTACTGTGTATGCACATCCAGGCATTTCCACTGCATAAAAGTGAGTTGTATCCATTAACACCACCAATTTACCACTCAAAACTTTAGTTACATATTGTTCATTTATAGATAGCAAAGAACTTTACCAGCATATAGAACATAATCACATTTTGGAAATCTCTTACATTTTGTTTAAAAAAATAATCCTATGAAGATTTGTATATAGCTTCATATAAAACCTTTATACAGATACTTTACCAGTGTAATAACTACTAGGTACACAATTACCAAGAGATAAATACTGTACCAGTGTAATAACTACTAGGTACACAATTACCAAGAGATACACACTTTACCAGTGTAATAACTACTAGGTACACAATTACCAAGGGATAAACACTTTACCAGTGTAATAACTACTAGGTACACAATTACCAAGAGATACACACTTTACCAGTGTAATAACTACTAGGTACACAATTACCAAGGGATAAACACTTTACCAGTGTAATAACTACTAGATATACAATTATCAAGAGATAAATACTGTACCAGTGTAATAACTACTAGATACACAATTACCAAGAGCTAAACACTTTACCAGTGTAATAACTACTAGGTACACAATTACCAAGAGATAAATACTGTACCAGTGTAATAACTACTAGATATACAATTATCAAGAGATAAATACTTTACCAGTGTAATAACTACTAGGTACACAATTACCAAGAGATAAATACTTTACCAGTGTAATAACTACTAGGTACACAATTACCAAGAGATAAATACTTTACCAGTGTAATAAATACTAGATATAAAATTACCAAGAGATAAATACTGTACCAGTGTAATAACTACTAGGTACACAATTACCAAGAGATAAATACTTTACCAGTGTAATAACTACTAGGTACACAATTACCAAGAGATAAATACTTTACCAGTGTAATAACTACTAGGTACACAATTACCAAGAGATAAATACTTTACCAGTGTAATAACTACTAGATACACAATTACCAAGAGCTAAACACTTTACCAGTGTAATAACGACTAGATATAAAATTACCAAGAGATAAATACTGTACCAGTGTAATAACTACTAGATACACAATTACCAAGAGCTAAACACTTTACCAGTGTAATAACGACTAGATATAAAATTACCAAGAGATAAATACTTTGCCAGTGTACTAACTACTAGATACACAATTACCAAGGGAGTAAGTTATTTAGTGCCCTGCTTGACGAGAGATTTATATGCTGCTGCTCTATAAGAGAAGATCACAACTACTTCTTTTCACCGCCATAGAGTACTTTGAAATGCATGTGATACTTATTTTATACTTGTTTAGGTTTTATATCGCTATGATAACCCACCCAGTGTTTTAAATTAATGGTATACGATATTATGAAATACCAGTTATAGGGGCAACATTACATCAAGCATCAAATACAATTTAAATATTTATTTTATAAAAAAAAGTTACTATGGGCAACTTGAAGTCTTTTTTGACCCTCAGCTTTAATTGTGTATGACCTCTCCATACCCTTGCTGACCTATGTAAAGCTGAATGGATCCTTACCGTGTATCTGCTCACAGCTGGCTGTTCTCCTCTCCCCGGGGCAAAGTCTGTCTCCCAGTAGACAAGTCCAGTGAGTGACAGCAAATCACGCAGCTCCACAGCACTCACTGCCACTAATAAACAATCACTCCAACAAGTGTTCTGGAGCTCACAAACCATCTACTAACCCTGCACCAAGCACTGTGTGTGACAGAGTGAATGATTCACAGAGCCCTGACTGCACGGTACCCGCCCCCTGACACTCCCCCCGCACGTTAGTTTATTTGAAATGTGACCATGTGCAGACCCCTTTACCTCACTGCAGCTCCCTGTGCCCCATTCCCCCCACCCCTATAAACCCTCTTTGTATTATGTGTATTGTTTACAAGTTGCTACTTGATTTTAGTCTAATAACAACAAAAAGGTATTAACCTTCAGAGAGTAAAATAAATTAAAATTAGATAATATTTAAACTGGAGATGACAGTAATACCTGTTTGGAGCTTTTATTTTTTAGCACGTATATAAAAAGGAATATAAAGTGGTGCATATAACTGTATTGTGGCAAATGTACTACAAACTAACTGCATTGTGTATAAGACTATAAAACAACACCATTACTCCAGCTTTAAAACAATTCTACACTGTACTTAGCTTGTATGAGCCAATTCTATAGGATTATATAACTACATTTTAGCTTGTGGCTGTCTGCACACAGATGCTTAATGGGATATGGAAGAAGTGCAAATGCATCATATTCCCTCTAGAGTATTATAAAATGTAGTTTTATTAAAGTGCATACTTTTTCATTACAGAAAAAAATCTACATTTCAGTCAAAACTGTATGTTTGTAATAAATACATAGATAGATGATAGATAGAGATAGATAGATAGATAGATAGATATGATAGATAGATAGATAGATAGATAGATAGATAGATAGATAGATAGATAGATAGATAGATAGATCATAGATAAATACAGAAAGATAGACAGATATAGGTAGATTAGATAGATGATGTAAAAAGCAATCACATTAGCCAAAATTGAAAATGAAAGTAAAGACTAATTGCAAAGGATTCTAAGTCAAACCCTAAAAGGTTTTCTTAAGTACATAAATGGCAAAAAATCTAAGAAGGAGAATATAGGTACATTAAAATGCGTTGGAGAAGGCTGAGGTACTAAACCAATTCTTTTCTTCAGAATACACAAGAGAGGAACCAACGGAGGATACTTTAAAACAAAAAAGACCATACATGCCCATATGTCTGAGTATCATGGGAAATGTAGTTCCAAAACATCAGGAGAGCCAAGATTGCTGACCCCTGGTCTAGAGCAGGGCTCGACAAACCCAGGAGCCAGGGAGCCACTGGCTCCTGGAATTTTACCCCTGGCTCCTAACTTTTTGGGTTATTCTCCATATATCTATTTTCAAATACCAGTGTCAGGCTCCTAAAAGTAGGTCTGGCTCCTTAATATTCTTACTGGCTCTTAAATCTTAACATATTTGTTGACCCCTGGTCTAGAGGATATCAGGAAACAACTGGATAATATTAAAGGGCCAGTAAACCCACAAAATAATGTTATATAATTCTGCACATAGAGCGTGAGCGAGTTACATTGAGTTTAATGGCGCAATCGGGGTGGCTGTGAATAGACAGCGTGCCCAATGCGCAGGCCCGGACTGGCCATAGTAGGCCAGTCCGGGCCCACTGCAACCTCACACGGCATACAATTTTTTTTTTGAGAAATCAATTTTTTTTTGTAGTAAATGTAAAATATTTTTATTGGCAATGGTAACTCAGTGTTTATACTTTAATATCTACTGTCTGCACCCCACGGCCACGTCTACTAGTACTTCAGGGGCCAGGGCCGTCATACAAGCACTCGGCCGCACAGGCGCACTGCTTCTGGCGTGGGTCTGAGGCTGAGCACACTGCGAGTGACGTCACAGACTCACAGCCACACACACGCCCTGCATGCGGCTGCACTACGCTCATGCCGCTTGCCGGGTCCACGTGATACACAGAGGCTCAGGCTGCAAGACAGACTAGTGCTGCGGCTGACTGTGTGTCACGTGCGTGTCGGTGTGTCAGTGGCTGGAGGCCAGAAACATGCTGCCGCCAGGCCAGGTGGGTCCCCTGAGTCCTCCATAGGCTGGCTCCATCTCATTTTCCCCAGACTAGTCCAGTCCAGACTCCAGACCATGGGCATTCCGTAAGGCCGGGGGGCTAGTGAGCAGCGCCACTAGTGATGATGAAGACTCAAGGCTATGATGACTCAGCAGGTGGCCGGCAGCAGCTGCAGGCAGGTAGGAGGTTTGGACTAGTGAGAGGGAGTGACTGTAATAAATAACACTGAGACTGCAATGCGCTTAGAGGAAACAAACAGACCCGCTCAGTAGAGCCAGGAGCGGCTTACTGTGAATTTAAATTTCGTAGCATTTTTTCACTTTAATCTTTTAAGGTACAAAGTTTGTGCTAAGCTGATGTTATATAATTCTGCACTATGTGCAGAATTATATAACATTATTTTGTGGGTTTACTGGCACTTTAAGGTAAATAAAACGCCAGGTCCAGTTGGAATACACCCAAAGGGTTTTACAGGAACTTAGCACTGTTATAGACAAACCTTTACTCTTAAATGGACAGTCAACTAAAAAAAATGTATTGTTTAAAAAGATAGATAATCCCTTTATTTCCCATTCCCTAGTTTTGCACAGAAAATATGGTAATACACTTTTTACCTCTGTGATTACCTTGTATCTAAGCCTATTCTAACTGCCCCCTGATCACATGACTTTTTATGTATTATCTATTGACTTGCCTTTAAGCCAATAAGTGCTGTGTTGTGCACAACTTCACGGAGTGAGCACAATGTTATCTCTATGGCTCACATGAACTAGCACTCCCCTGTTGTGAAAAGCTAATAAAAAGCATGTGAGGTTTTCTTTAGCGGCTTAGAAACAGGCAGAAATTTAGAGGTTTAAAGGTTATAAAGTATATTAATATAACAATGTTGGTTGTGCAAAGCTGGAGAATGGGTAGTAAAGTCCATTATACTCAGGCATAGTACCCCAGGACTGGCGTAAAGCTGATCTGGTGCCACTCTTCAAAAAGGGAAGCAGGGCTGATCCAGGAAGCTATAGACCAGTTAGTCTGACATCAATAGTGGGGAAGATACTTGAAGGGATTATAAGGGATTATATTGATGAGTATATTCATACAAACAAGATTATGGGACCGATTTTACAAGGGCCGAATGGCCCTGAATGTAACTGTTTCCGCACGAGCCTTCAGGCTCGCCGGAAACAGGAGTTAAGAGGCAGCGGTCTTAAGACAGCTGCTCTTTAAAGGGACACTTAAGTCAAAATTAAAATTCATGATTCAGATACAGCATGTAATTTTAAACAACTTTCCAATTTACTTCCATTAACAAAATGTACACAGTCTTTTAATATTTACACTTTTTAAGTCATCAGCTCCTACTGAGCATGTGCAAGAATTCACAGCATATACGTACATGCATTTGTGATTGGCTGATGGCTGTCACATGATACAGGGGAGTGGAAATAGACATACGTTTGCAATTTATTTTTTAAAAATATACTACTCATTTGAAGTTCAGACTAAGTGCTATTGCATTGTCTTCTTATCATGCATTTGTTGATTATGCAAATCTACTGTATTGACTGGTCCTTTAACTCGCACACCTCCTCTGAGGCGGCAGACATCAATCCGCCCGATCGCATACGATCGGTTTATTGACACCCCCTGCTAGCAGCCGATTGGCCGCAAATTTGCAGGGGAAGGCATTGCACAAGCAGTTCACCAGAACTGCTTGTGCAATGATAAATGCCTACAGAGTATGCTGTCGGCATTTATCAATGTGCGGCGGACATGAGCCGCTACAGCGGACCATGTCCGCTCACACTTTATTAACCCCTTAATGACAACTGACGTACCAGGTACGTCCTGCAAAAACTTGCAGTTAGTGACAATGGATGTACCTGGTACGTCAGTTGTCTAAGAGAGTGCTGGAAGCGATCGCAATCGCTTCCAGCAGCTCTCAGGGTATTGCAGTGATGCCTCGATATTGAGGCATCCTGCAATACCCTTTAAAAAGCATCCGATGCAGAGAGAGCCACTCTGTGGCCCTCTCTGCACCGGTAGCGATGGGGCCGTTCGTTGGTGGGTGGGAGCTTACAGGGAGGAGGGTGGGCGGCCCATCGCTACCCGGCATCCGGTTCCTTCAAGTGCATTGTGCACGCTGGATGGCGGGAGCGTGCGGGGGGGGCTGCGTGCACGCGTGCGCGTGTGTGTGTGTGTGTGCGCGCGCGCGCAGCAATCACTGGCACTGCCATCAATGAATTTTGGTAAGAGGGAGGGGGGCAGCAAACAGTAAATTTTTTTTAATAATAATAGGATCTGGTAGGGTTAGGGGGGGTGGGGGTACTGGGGGGGGGGCAGCTACACTACAGAAAAAATGAAAAAAAAACATTTAAAAATAAAAAAAAAACACTTTATTTTTTGGGGAAAACTGGGTACTGGCAGACAGCTGCCAGTACCCAAGATGGTGGCAATTAGGTAGGTGGGGAGGGTTAGAGAGGTGTTTGGGGGGGATCAGGGAGGTTGGGGGTTAAGGCAGGGGTCCATCACAGCTGAATAATTTAAAAAAAAAAAAAAAAAAAAAACACCTTTTATTTTAGTAATGGCAGACTTTCTGCCAGTACTTAAGATGGCGGGGACAATTGTGGGGTGGGGGAGGGAAGAGAGCTGTCTGGGAGGGATCAGGGGGTGGGATGTGTCAGGTGGGAGGCTAATCTCTACACTAAAGCTAAAATTAACCCTGCAAGCTCTCTACAAGCTACCTAATTAACCCCTTCACTGCTGGGCTTAATACAAGTGTGGTGCGCAGCAGCATTTAGCGGCCTCCTAATTGCCAAAAAGCAACGCCAAAGCCATATATGTCTGCTATTTCTGAACAAAGGAGATCCCAGAGAAGCATTTACAACCATTTGTGCCATAATTGCACAAGCTGTTTGTAAATAATTTAAGTGAGAAACCTAAAATTGTGAAAAATGTCACTTTTTTTTTTATTTGCTCGCATTTGGCGGTGAAATGGTGGCATGAAATATACCAAAATGGGCCTAGATCAATACTTTGGGTTGTCTACTACACTACACTAAAGCTAAAATTAACCCTTCAAGGTCCCTACAAGATCCCTAATTAACCCCTTCACTGCTGGGCATAATACACGTGTGGTGCGCAGCTGCATTTAGCGGCCTTCTAATTACCAAAAAGCAACGCCAAAGCCATATATGTCTGCTATTTCTGAACAAAGGGGATCCCAGAGAAGCATTTACAACCATTTGTGCCATAATTGCACAAGTTGTTTGTAAATAATTTCAGTGAGAAACCTAAAGTTTGTGACAAAATTTGTGAAAAAGTGAACAATTTTTTTTATTTGCTCGCATTTGGCAGTGAAATGGTGGTATGAAATATACCAAAATGGGCATAAATCAATACTTTGGGTTGTCTTCTAAAAAAAAATATATACATGTCAAGGGATATTCAGGGATTCCGGACAGATATCAGTGTTCCAATGTAACTAGCGCTAATTTTGAAAAAAAGTGGTTTGGAAATAGCAAAGTTCTACTTGTACTTATTGCCCTATAACTTGCAAAAAAAGCAAACAACATGTAACCATTGGGTATTTCTAAACTCAGGACAAAATTTAGAAACTATTTAGCATGGGTGTTTTTTGGTGGTTGTATATGTGTAACAGATTTTGGAGGTCAAAGTTAGAAAAAGTGTGTTTTTTTCCTCATATTTTATATATTTTTTATATTAAATTATAAGATGTGATGAAAAAAATGGTATCTTTAGAAAGTCCATTTAATGACGAGAAAAACGGTATATAATATGTGTGGGTACAGTAAATGAATAAGAGGAAAATTACAGCTAAACACAAACACTGCAGAAATTTAAAAATAGCCATTGTCATTAAGGGTAAGAAAACTGAAAAATGGTCCGGTCATTAAGGGGTTAAATTGGCCCCATAGAGTTCAAATCAGCATTGTTTTTCTGAGAAATAGATCAAGTCAAACTAATCCAATTAGATTATACGAAGAAGTAAGTAAAAATATAGATAAAGGGGAATCAGTTGATGTGATATACTAAGATTTTGCAAAGGCGTTTGATACAGTGCCACATGAGAGATTAACGTACAAAACTAAGGAATCTGGAATGTCTAAAAATGTTAGCTCATGGATAAATAACTGTATAAAAGACAGGGAGCAACGAGTAGTAGTAAACGGATCATACTCAGATTGGACAAAGGTAATCAGTGGAGTCCCCCAGGGATCAGCACTGGGCCGTTCTTTTTAATATTTTTAATAATGACTTGGAGCAAGGATTAAATAGCCACATCTCTATTTTTTTAGATTATACAAAGTTGTGTAAGGTCGTTAGGTCAGAGCAGGATGAACTTGCGTTACAAGGGGATCTGCAAAAATTAGAAGTATGAGCAGGAAATGGAAAATGAGATTTAATACGGGAAAATGCAAGATTTTACATTTTGGAAGTAAAAATAAGCAGACATTGTATTATTTAAATGGGACTAGATTTAGCAAACAGAGGAGGAAATGGATTTTGGAGTAGTAATAGATAACAAGCTAAAGATGGGTGTACAATGTAGGGCAGCGGCTTCTAAGGCTAATAAGATACTAGCACGTATTAAATAATCCTGTCACTATATAAATCCCTGGTAAGACCTCACCTTGAGTGTGGAGTGCAGTTCTGGGGACTGATCTCAAAAAAAGACATAACAGACTTAGAAAAAGTTCAGAGAAGGACCACAAAGCTAAAAAGGGGAATGGAGAATTTCAGCTATGAGGAGAGGTTGGCCAACCTGGGTCTGTTTTCTCTAGAAAAAAGGTGCTTGAGAGGTGACATGATTACTTTATATAAATATATTCAAGGCCCATATACAGAGATGGCAGAAGCTCTATTTATTCCAAGAAAATTTTTATGACAAGAGGTCACAATTTAACACTGGAGGAAAGGAGATGTATTTACATGCAACGGAAACCTTTTTTCACTGTAAGAGCAATAAAATTGTGGAACTCATTACCAAAGGAGGTAGTGAATGCCAATACCTTAGATACATTAAAAAATGGTTTGGATACATTTATGGCTAGAAACAGAATTCATGGATATGATTGCTTGTGTTAAATAGGTCACCTGTTACTGGGATTAATGTAAGCTTGACCGGAGCTTTTTTAAGTATATTAGATTTGTATAGGTTGAACTTGATGGACTTTGTTCTTTTTTTTTCAACCTCATCTACTATGTTACTATGTTACTATGATAGATAGATCAGTGGTCTCAAAGTACTGGCCCTGGGGCCATATGCGGCCCTCAAGATAGTTTCATTTGGCCCTCACTTGTTTATTAGGTAAATTATTAATTTGTTCAGGTCAGTTTGTTTTTTAAGGGTTCTAAGAGGTGTAACTAGTTGATGTTCTATACAGGCACTCACGAGCTAGATAAAGACAAGCATGCATTGTCCAGTGTAGACTCTGCTTAGCTAAATGTCACTTTTTACACAATTATACAGTTTTAGAATAATTACTTCATTTGGCATTCACAAGATAACTATAGACAACTGTGTATATTTATTGTGGGTTACAACTCCCACCATGCACCACTACTTAGGTAAATGTCACTTCCCGTTCCTAGAATATCCAGTTCCAGAGCACTAACTTTGTTCAAGTGGCCCCCATGGGAGAAGGGTATACAGTTATATATACAGTTTTAGAATAATTACTTAATTTGGCATTCACAAGATAAATATAGAAACATGTGTATATTTATTGTAGGCTACAACTTCCACCATGCACCACTACTTAGGTAAATGTCATATCCAGTTCCAGACCACTCACTCTGTTCAAGCGGCACCCATGGGAGAAGGGTACTTGGCCAGTGCCCCTCAGATACACTGAGCTTGATACCCCTGGATTAGTTAGATAGAAAAATGCTTCTTGAAGGCTCTACAATCACTGTTTAAATGTGGCTGCATTGGGCAAGTAAACAAATTACTTTATATGCCCTGATCACAATAAATGCTATCACTGAAGCAGTGATAGCTTATACTTTAAGCATTTTTGACAATTAAAGGAACATGAAACCCAAACATTTTATTTCATGATTCAGATAGAGCATACCATTTTTTATTTTTTTTTAAATATTTATTTTTCACATTTTCAGTCAATACATACAGAAAAGAAAATAATTAGCAAAATAGACATAAATTGTAGAGACGCAGCTCCAGTTTGTTCTGTCATTGTCTTGGAGACACAGCTCCGACTTTGAAAATAAACAATTTCTGAACATAACTTGATCAGTGTAATGTCTTATTCTATATTTACATTTGACTTTCATAACTAGCTACCTCTATAACCATAATGAACCAGAACATATATAAATAAAAAAAAAAAATAGATGACCCCTCTCCCCTGAGCTCCTGCTCCCCACCAGCCCCACCGATAATATACTGCTTGATAATTATGATTCTTCCCCACTGCCTCTCCTATTATCCCTCTACTGTTGTGGGAGCTCTCCTAATATTAGGAGCGACAATGTTATTGATTTCTGAGAAGGGGTTATAAATTGGATCTAATAAGGGCCCTATATCTAAGAACAATCTGTAGACTAATTCTGATAATACCATTTACAAGAATTTAAACTAAATAATAACCTTTTGACCCTTGTGGGTCCTCTATTTCAACTATCTTGTCTTGGCCCGTTGTTATATTCTGAGTAATTTTACCTATATAGTTCCGTAATCTGTTACTTAACTATTATTTGGTTTACATTTGCAATTCAGCTACTCCCTTGCGGGAGCTCGGAACATTAATTATGATTAGTATAAACCGGAAGGAGGGGGGGATGGGCAACCCAGGGAGGGGCACGGGGGAAGGGGGAAGGGGACGAGAGGGAGAGAAAGAAAAAAAAAAAAAAAAAAAAAAGGAAAAATGATTCTTGGAAGAGAGAGGATAGTTTAGTTGTTACTTTCTCTTCACATCTTCATTTTCAGTGTCTTTACCAAATTCCTAGGAGAACTATATCTGAGTTCCTAAATGGATAAATTAAATGATCTATTTCTTCTTTTGGAAGGGTCTTTATAAATGCTGCCCATTTTTGGAAAAATCTATTGATATCTTGTGGTTCAAATAGTTTTGAGTCATACTGTTCTAAGATGCATTGCTTTTTTATGCAATTTATAATTTCTGATATGCTAGGGGTTGAAGTTTCTTTCCATTTTTTAAACAGTAAATATCTTGCTGCTAATATAGTAATATTAACAATAAATTCTTTATCTAAAGAAGGTCCTTCTTCTGTTCTAAGAAATATTATTTTTATATATGAGAGCGCAACATGGGTAATACCTATTCTCCTATCAAACCAAAATTCCACCTTCTTCCACATTGCTCTAACCTTTGGGCATTCCCATAGCATATGCTTAAGATTAGCTGCAACAAGTGAGCATTTTGAACATTTATTAAATTGAATATTCCCCCATCTATATCCCTTTTCCGGGGTAATATATGTCATATATAGTAGTTTCAGGTGTGACTCCCTCCATGTAGAGGAAAGTGTTGTCTGTTTAACGATTGATATGGATACTTGGGAGAATCCCTCATCTAGTCGAAGTGGGTCTATAATTGAATCCCATTTCAGTTCTATTTTTGTTATATTAGTTGGTCATTTATTTGCATTGAGTAATTGATAGCAAGGAGAGATAGACATCTGGCCTTTTTTAACCAGCAATAACCATTTCTCTAATGATCCTAACGACCAATTCCAGCCTGATGTACTAGTTAACTTCCAAGTATAATGTCTTAACTGAAGGTAGATAAAAAAATCTTTTTGTGGGATATTAAATTCACTCCTAAGATCATTAAATGATTTAATGCAGTTCCCTGTTGTATCTATTAATTGTGCTACCCTTTCGAGTCCTTTTGTCTGCCATCTTTGGAGGGGTGATATTTGTAATCCTAATTCAAACTGCGGGTTACCCATTAGGGGTAAGTAATTTGAGATTTTTTCATTAACTTTTAATAGGTTGCAGATCTTTAGCCACGCTTTTATTGGAACAATAATAGAGTGAAATTTCTTAATCTCTCTTGGTATATCAGTGATTTTATTATGAATTAACGCTGTAGGGAGATAGGGGAAGGTTATACTCCTCTCTAAGTCATTGTCTGTTACGTAATCTTTACAATGAATCCAATCTGTTACTATACGGGCTAAAAAAACAAGATTATATAAACATAGATCAGGTAAGGCACATCCTCCATATTTTATAGGAAGGGACAATTTTTCAAGAGCAATTCTAGGTTTCTTGCCATGCCATATAAATTTTCTAAGTGATATATTTAAGAGTCTTAAATCTTTTTGCTTTAATAGGATCGGTATATTCTGACATATGTAAAGGATTTTTGGCAATAGTATCATTTTGTATAAAGCAATTCGGCCAGAAAGAGAGATGGGAAGGTTCTGCCAATTCTTCAATGTATTTCTAGTAGTTTCTAAGATTGGAGAAATGTTGAGAGAATACCACTGTTCTGGATTTGAGGAAATTATAATACCTAGGTATTTAAATGAATCAGTTGCAATTTTAAGCGGAATATTTTCTATAGGTTGTTTCGGGTGAGTTAACCAATACAGCTCAGACTTATTAGTATTTATCCTATATCCCGAGAATGAGCTAAACTGTGATATAATAGACAATAATTTGGGGATATTTCTCTGGATATTACTCATATATATTAGGATGTCATCCGCATATAATGAGATTTTCAATTCCTTTTTCCTTATTTTAATTCCTTCAATGTCCTGCCTAATTAAGGCCTAGATTTAGAGTTCGGCGGTAGCCGTCAAAACCAGCGTTAGAGGCTCCTAACGCTGGTTTTGGGCGCCCGCTGGTATTTGGAGTCAGTGATTAAAGGGTCTAACGCTCACTTTACAGCCGCGACTTTTCCATACCGCAGATCCCCCTACGCCATTTGCGTAGCCTATCTTTTCAATGGGATCTTCCTAACGCCGGTATTTAGAGTCGTTTCTGCAGTGAGCGTTAGAGCTCTAACGACAAGATTCCAGCCGCCTGAAAATAGCAGGAGTTAAGAGCTTTCTGGCTAACGCCGGTTTATAAAGCTCTTAACTACTGTACCCTAAAGTACACTAACACCCATAAACTACCTATGTACCCCTAAACCGAGGTCCCCCCACATCGCCGCCACTCGATTAAAAATTTTAACCCCTAATCTGCCGACCGCCACCTACGTTATACTTATGTACCCCTAATCTGCTGCCCCTAACACCGCCGACCCCCTGGATTATATCTATTAACCCCTAACTTGCCCCCCACAACGTCGCCGCAAGCTACTTAAAATAATTAACCCCTAATCTTCCGACCGCAAATCGCCGCCACCTACGTTATCCCTATGTACCCCTAATCTGCTACCCCTAACATCGCCGACCCCTATGTTATATTTATTAACCCCTAATCTGCCCCCCACAACGTCGCCGACACCTACCTACACTTATTAACCCCTAATCTGCCGAGCGGACCTGAGCGCTACTATAATAAAGTTATTAACCCCTAATCCGCCTCACTAACCCTATCATAAATAGTATTAACCCCTAATCTGCCCTCCCTAACATCGCCGACACCTACCTTCAATTATTAACCCCTAATCTGCCGACCGGAGCTCACCGCTATTCTAATAAATGTATTAACCCCTAAAGCTAAGTCTAACCCTAACACTAACACCCCCCTAAGTTAAATATAATTTTTATCTAACGAAATAAATTAACTCTTATTAAATAAATAATTCCTATTTAAAGCTAAATACTTACCTGTAAAATAAATCCTAATATAGCTACAATATAATTTATAATTATATTATAGCTATTTTAGGATTAATATTTATTTTACAGGCAACTTTGTAATTATTTTAACCAGGTACAATAGCTATTAAATAGTTAAGAACTATTTAATAGTTACCTAGTTAAAATAATAACAAATTTACCTGTAAAATAAATCCTAACCTAAGATATAATTAAACCTAACACTACCCTATCAATAAAATAATTAAATAAACTACCTACAATTACCTACAATTAACCTAACACTACACTATCAATAAATTAATTAAACACAATTGCTACAAATAAATAAAATTAAATAAACTATCTAAAGTACAAAAAATAAAAAAGAACTAAGTTACAGAAAATAATAAAATATTTACAAAGATAAGAAAAATATTACAACAATTTTAAACTAATTACACCTACTCTAAGCCCCCTAATAAAATAACAAAGCCCCCCAAAATAAAAAATTCCCTACCCTATTCTAAAATACAAATATTACAAGCTCTTTTACCTTACCAGCCCTGAACAGGGCCCTTTGCGGGGCATGCCCCAAGAATTTCAGCTCTTTTGCCTGTAAAAAAAAACATACAATACCCCCCCCCAACATTACAACCCACCACCCACATACCCCTAATCTAACCCAAACCCCCCTTAAATAAACCTAACACTACCCCCCTGATGATCTTCCTACCTTGTCTTCACCATGCCAGGTTCACCGATCCGTCCTGGCTCCAAGATCTTCATCCAACCCAAGCGGGGGCTAGACATCCACTGAAGAAGTCCAGAAGAGGGTCCAAAGTCTTCCTCCTATCCGGCAAGAAGAGGACATCCGGACCGGCAAACATCTTCTCCAAGCGGCATCTTCTATCTTCTTCCATCCGATGACGACCGGCTCCATCTTGAAGACCTCCAGCGCGGATCCATCCTCTTCTTCCGACGACTAGACGACGAATGACGGTTCCTTTAAGGGACGTCATCCAAGATGGCGTCCCTCGAATTCCGATTGGCTGATAGGATTCTATCAGCCAATCGGAATTAAGGTAGGAATTTTCTGATTGGCTGATGGAATCAGCCAATCAGAATATAGTTCAATCCGATTGGCTGATCCAATCAGCCAATCAGATTGAGCTCGCATTCTATTGGCTGTTCCGATCAGCCAATAGAATGCGAGCTCAATCTGATTGGCTGATTGGATCAGCCAATCGGATTGAACTTGATTCTGATTGGCTGATTCCATCAGCCAATCAGAAAATTCCTACCTTAATTCCGATTGGCTGATAGAATCCTATCAGCCAATCGGAATTCGAGGGACGCCATCTTGGATGACGTCCCTTAAAGGAACCGTCATTCGTCGTCTAGTCGTCGGAAGAAGAGGATGGATCCGCGCTGGAGGTCTTCAAGATGGAGCCGGTCGTCATCGGATGGAAGAAGATAGAAGATGCCGCTTGGAGAAGATGTTTGCCGGTCCGGATGTCCTCTTCTTGCCGGATAGGAGGAAGACTTTGGACCCTCTTCTGGACTTCTTCAGTGGATGTCTAGCCCCCGCTTGGGTTGGATGAAGATCTTGGAGCCAGGACGGATCGGTGAACCTGGCATGGTGAAGACAAGGTAGGAAGATCATCAGGGGGGTAGTGTTAGGTTTATTTAAGGGGGGTTTGGGTTAGATTAGGGGTATGTGGGTGGTGGGTTGTAATGTTGGGGGGGGGGGGTATTGTATGTTTTTTTTTACAGGCAAAAGAGCTGAAATTCTTGGGGCATGCCCCGCAAAGGGCCCTGTTCAGGGCTGGTAAGGTAAAAGAGCTTGTAATATTTGTATTTTAGAATAGGGTAGTGAATTTTTTATTTTGGGGGGCTTTGTTATTTTATTAGGGGGCTTAGAGTAGGTGTAATTAGTTTAAAATTGTTGTAATATTTTTCTTATGTTTGTAAATATTTTATTATTTTCTGTAACTTAGTTCTTTTTATTTTTTGTACTTTAGATAGTTTATTTAATTTTATTTATTTGTAGCAATTGTGTTTAATTAATTTATTGATAGTGTAGTGTTAGGTTAATTGTAGGTAATTGTAGGTAGTTTATTTAATTATTTTATTGATAGGGTAGTGTTAGGTTTAATTATATCTTAGGTTAGGATTTATTTTACAGGTAAATTTGTTATTATTTTAACTAGGTAACTATTAAATAGTTCTTAACTATTTAATAGCTATTGTACCTGGTTAAAATAATTACAAAGTTGCCTGTAAAATAAATATTAATCCTAAAATAGCTATAATATAATTATAATTTATATTGTAGCTATATTAGGATTTATTTTACAGGTAAGTATTTAGCTTTAAATAGGAATCATTTATTTAATAAGAGTTAATTTATTTCGTTAGATAAAAATTATATTTAACTTAGGGGGGTGTTAGTGTTAGGGTTAGACTTAGCTTTAGGGGTTAATACATTTATTAGAATAGCGGTGAGCTCCGGTCGGCAGATTAGGGGTTAATAATTGAAGGTAGGTGTCGGCGATGTTAGGGAGGGCAGATTAGGGGTTAATACTATTTATGATAGGGTTAGTGAGGCGGATTAGGGGTTAATAACTTTATTATAGTAGCGCTCAGGTCCGCTCGGCAGATTAGGGGTTAATAAGTGTAGGCAGGTGTCGGCGACGTTGTGGGGGGCAGATTAGGGGTTAATAAATATAACATAGGGGTCGGCGATGTTAGGGCAGCAGATTAGGGGTACATAGGGATAACGTAGGTGGCGGCGGTTTACGGAGCGGCAGATTAGGGGTTAAAAGTGTAATGCAGGGGTCAGCGATAGCGGGGGCGGCAGATTAGGAGTTAATAAGTGTAAGGTTAGGGGTGTTTAGACTCGGGGTACATGTTAGGGTGTTAGGTGCAGACGTAGGAAGTGTTTCCCCATAGGAAACAATGGGGCTGCGTTAGGAGCTGAACGCTGCTTTTTTGCAGGTGTTAGGTTTTTTTTCAGCTCAAACAGCCCCATTGTTTCCTATGGGAGAATCGTGCACGAGCACGTTTTTGATGCCGGCCGCGTCCGTAAGCAACTCTGGTATCGAGAGTTGCATTTGCGGTAAAAATGCTCTACGCTCCTTTTTTGGAGCCTAACGCAGCATTTGTTTGAACTCTCGATACCAGAGTTAAATTTATGGTGCGGCCAGAAAAAAACCCGCGGAGCGTTAACAGCCCTTTTACCGCCGAACTCTAAATCTAGGCCTAAGATTGCTAGTGGTTCAATTGCCATATTGAAAAGCAATGGAGAAAGAGGGCAGCCTTGCCTTGTGCCCTTCGCAAGATGTATATCTATTGATTGCCTTGTATTAACTAACAGCTTCGTGTGTGCTTTCTTATAGAGATTATCAATAAATTTAGGAAATTGTCCTTTGAACCCGAATTGAGATAGTGTATGTAGTAAATGGTCATGATGAATCGAGTCGAATGCCTTTTCGGCATCGACTGAGATTATTGCTTTGTCTGAGTCATTTTGTTCACCACCTTGGGCTTGGGTCGGCTCTATTTTAACATAGTCAATAGTAAGAAATAATTCGCGGATTTTAGCTGAAGAATTTCTATTTGTCAGAAATCCTGCTTGACTTTTGTGTATTATGTGTGAAAGAGGAGCTTGTAATCTCTGTGCTAGTATGGATGTCAACAGTTTATAATCTACATTTAGTAGAGCAATAGGTCTATATGATTCTTTTTGAGATTTATCTTTGCCAGGTTTTAAGATAAGAGTTGTATAAGAAGCTGAAAAACTGGCTGGTGGTGGGCTGCCCTCTTTATACAAATCATTAAATAGTTTTGTTAAGTATGGAACTATAGCCGGCGACAATAGTTTGTAAAATTCGCCGGACAAGGCATCTGGGCCTGACGCTTTGTTGATAGGCAGATCCTCTATACCCTTCTTAACTTCTAGTTCTGTAATGGGAAGGTTGATTAATTCATTCATTTCTTCTGAAATTTTTAAGTATGAAATTTTTTTCCAAAAGTCTTCTCTTTCAGAATTATTTGACGGGTTTGAAGAGTAAAGGTCTTGATAATATTTTACCATTATGTTTAAGATCTCTTCTGACTCTAAGACTAATTTATCATTATTCTGAATAAATTCAATTGGAGTATTCCCTTTGTCTTGTTTAACTAATCTGGAAAGTAATTTTCCTGCCTTATTCCCGTATTTATATAATTGTGATTGAAGTCTTAATTCCTGTTGTGTGGCTTTATGTAATAGAAGAGAATCTCTATCTTTTTTTGCTTGTGCGTATATATTCCAGGTTCGAGCTGTTTTATTGACTATATAATTATTGTAAGCATTTGATAAGGATTTCATAATGATTTCTTCTCTTTTTTTGTACAACTTAGTTCTGTTAATATTATAAGCCAGTATCTCTCCCCTCATAACTGCCTTTGCAGTTTCCCAGAATAGCATTGGGCGATCTTCATATTCCCTATTAAAATGAGCATATTCTTCAAATTTTAAGTTTACTATTGTTTTAAATTCTGGGTCTGAAGCAAGATGTTGAGGGAAAAAAAATCGATTATTTCTAAAATTAGCATTTTGTGAATATATTTCAAGTGTTATTGGGGCATGATCCGAAATAGTAATTGGCAAGATACTGGCCTTAATTTGTAAGTTCAATAATTTCTCATCTACTAAGAATAAGTCAATTCTCGTAAGAGATTTGTGAGCCTTTGATAGACAGGTAAAGTTTCTACTCTCTGGGTTTTGGGATCTCCATATATCTTTTATTCTTAGATTATTAAATAATTTATTAAAAATTTTGGCTTCTAAATTATCTTTTTTTGTTTTCAGTGTTTTAAGATTGTGTCTAAGTTTGTCTAAGGCATAATTAGGTGACATATTAAAGTCTCCTCCAATAATTAACATCCCTTCTATCTTGGAAAGAATCTTATTTTGTAAAGTCTCCCAAAAAGCATAATCAATAATATTTGGAGCATACAAATTACAAAGTGTATACACAGAATTACCATGTTTTATTTTTACAATTAAAAACCTTCCCTCTGGATCAGATTCAATAACCGTAGTTGTTGCCTTTGTTTTTTTACCTATTAAAATTGCTACCCCCCGTTTCCTTCCTAGTGCTGGAGTAGCTATAACTTCTTTCACCCACGATTTTTTTCATTTATGAACTTCTTCTAATTTTATATGGGTTTCTTGAAGAAGAGCAATATCTACCTTCAGCTTTTTAAGATGTGAGATAATTGTATTCCTTTTTATTGGGGACGTAAGGCCACCAATATTCCAAGAAATCATTTTACAGTCATTTACTGTCATTTTTAATTAAAACAGGCATAATACCCAAAAAATAAAAACAAGACCAACAAGGGAGGGAGAAAAACAAAAACAAAACAACCAAAAAAAAAACAAACAAAAAAAAAAAACACATACACCCCTCTCGACTCCCTCCCCCCGGGCCCCCCCCCAATCCCCCCCAACCCTGTCGTAATTGGTTTCCTGCAAGCTAGACCCCTATAAGATAACCTAATAACCAAGGTATCTCTTATCACGGTATCTACCCTATTTACAGACTGAATATTCATTATACATCTTATATAACAATTGTTCGCGTTAATGTTTTACTTATAATTTTAGTTACTATTTCAGTTTTTACCTTATACTTAGGGAACAGTTTGTTTTCAGCTTTTACCTTGTGCTTGGGGAGCAATTTGTTTTATATATTTCTCAGCTTCTTTAGCTGTCTCAAAAAATTGCACTTCGTTGTTTATTGTTATTTTAAGTTTAGTTGGATATTAGAGTAGCTTGATATCCCTGGTTTATCAAGCGTGTACAGATTGGTGCTAATTCTCGCCTTTTAGCTGTAGTTTCCGCTGAAAAGTCCTGGAAAAGCATAATTTTGGTGCTGCCCAGCATAATGGGTTGCTTTTGTCTAAAGTGTTGGAGCAGGGTAAGTTTATCTTGGTAATTGAGTAGTTTAGCTATAATGGGTCTAGGTCGATCTTTACCTCTTTCCGAATTATACCATCCTAACCTGTGAGCTCTTTCAACTATTATACGTGGATATGGTTGGGGCATCTGCAAAAGTTGTGGAATAGTTTCTGTAATTAATTTATTTAAATCCTCATACTGTTTATTTTCAGGAATACCTATTATTCTAATATTATTTCTTCTTGCCCGGTTTTCTAGATCTTCTATTTTTAATTGCATTTTCAGTACTTTAGCGTTTATTTCGTCTAGACTAGAGTTCTGGTTCAGGGTGGTATCTTCTAAGTCAGAGATTCTCTGCTCTGCCTCAGAGATTCTTTTAGAGAACTGTTGTACTTCTTTAGTTAAGGAATTGATATCATGCTTAATTTCTTCTTTCAACTGCTCAAACTTAGGGGAGAGGGCTTCTGAAATTTTGGTAACTAATGTCTGTATATCTAATTGTTCATTTACATTTAGTGGACTAATTGGGCGAGATTCTGCTACCATATCTTGCATGTTCTTATTTTTCCTCTCTCTTTGTTTTGTTGCCATGGCTGAGGGAGAAGTTCTGGCTTGTGCAGTGATATATTTATCCATAGATTGTGTAAAATTCTGTATCTGTGTCGTGGATTAAGTGATAGGGTTTAATAAAGGGGGAAGGAAAGGAATTTTCCAATCCCCATGTGTAAGTGAGGGAGAAGAAGAAAAAAAAAAAAAAAAAAGGAAAAAGAGGGGAGAGTGAGTGAGGGGAGGAGAATAACACGTGAATAAGTGACAGTGAGTATAGTGCTGTGTTGTATTGCGTGAAGAATTGCAATGAAGAATTAAAGAGGAAAGGAAAGCAAGGGAGGAAACAAACAAACAAAAAAAAAAAAAAAGGGGGGATTAGGAATCAATCCGTGTATTTCAGAAATCTCAGTTATGGAATTTTCATGTTAATTGGGGATATTTCTAAAATTTTTTTGAATATGTGGTGGTAGCAGAATTGCCCTTTTTCCCCTTCTTTCTTTCTATGTCCTTCCAAAATCCTGCAGAGATCTAGTTAGGCTATGCAATATATTCACTTAAGGAGTACCCAATTTAGTATATTTTCGGAATATTTATAAGAAACTTGTAAGAAATACTATTAACAATTTACCTCTATAGAGCAGAGAACTGCTTCAGTCAATCCTGATAATCACAGTACTAAGCTGTTATCTGCTCAATTTCTGTTAGACCTAGTCTTTGTAAGCACTTTTAATTAATTAGGAATTCCTGGTGGAATTTCTCTTTCTTTCTTTTCCTCTCCCTCCACCCTGCCTTTTTAAAAAATAAAAGGGAAAAAAAAAAGAGTTTTTTTTTTCTTTTTTTTTAATTCACAAGTTCCCTTAGGCAATTTTTCAACCTGGCAATATATTAATGTGCTCTTTAATTTTAACACCAAAGTGCAAAATTAAGATTTTGAGCTTAGGTATAATTAATACTCAAAATATATACTGCCCCAGCACTTTCTATTATGAATCAAAACTAATTAAGATCAGAAGCATACAGAGAAAGTGTATTTAAATGTAATAAATAAAGAAGACAAGAATATATTTATACGACGGCCTAATGTTAATTTTCAGCCCTTTTTAGTATATTTTTCACTTTAACTAGGGCGTAGTCAATAAGGCAATATAATTTTGATTTTATTCCATTAGGTGTGCATGCAATACTATTCCCTTTGCCACTATGTTTAAAAAGGGTCTCGTATAATTAAATCAGTTTATACACCTGTATTTCTGTCTCACTATGTAACAAAAAACTTATAAAAAAAAAAAAATATATATAAGAGGTGATATTAACCCTTAGATTTAGCAGTTTAAATCAGTGAGTCCTTGGCTCAATTATACATGCTTCAATTATTTTTGCTCAATTAACCAGATATAACAAAAATAGGATTCTGATATATCATTTTTGCCTATTATTCATTGAGTTCTATACACCTAGGAAATTCTTAGTTAAAGATCTAATATTAATAACAAGCATCTCCTAGTATAGCAAAAATACAATTTCTCTGTTTATATTCAGCAACTGTTGCTTTAAAAAGTATGTATCAGTCTCACACACATAGGATAAGTAAAAAAAAAACAAAAACAAAAAAAGGAAAAAAAAAACCATACAATCAAAGAAAAAGAACAGCCACTGGCCAAACTGTTACTGAACTTAGTTAAGATTCACTAAGACACTTATAAATCATATATTATTAAGCATAAACAATTTTTTCCTTCAAGCTCACTTAGTCATTTATGTTCATTTGTGGGGAAACCGTGTCTTAAGAGAGTTTATTTTAAACTTCACATAGATCCTTTAGTATTCCCCAGCTTATGAGCCAGCAATAAGTTCAGAGTCACTTATATAGTAAGAAATGGAAGCCTAAATCAGTCCGGCTACTGAAAAAAATATATAAGAGGTTACCCAAGGAGCCTGGATTCCGAATTAGTACCTGTCCCAGTTCACAGGACCTCTTGTTCCCTGGAAGCCGATTCTGCTGGAGGGTAATCTTCAATTTGAAGCCAGGGCTCCCCCACGCAGCATCGGTGGGGGGGAGCGAGACAAGATCAAGCCTCTTCCGATTCCGGCAGATAACGCCGGTCCTGCACAGCAAGGATCCACTCAGCAAAGGGCCGCCAGCAGCGCCATTAGGACTCGCACGCAGCCTCCGTCCAAACCGGGGAGGACCGCCCGTCTCGGTCACGTGGAGGCTCCCAGTCTCAGAGCCAATACCAACGATGTTCCGCAGGAGCGACCAGGGAGCAACACCAATCACCGGAGCAGAACTTGCCTAGGCAGCGCCGTAATAGGTAAAGTCAGGTCTCAAAAATTCCTCTCCCCTTGCTTCACTGATTAATGCTTCAGCATGTGACTCAAGCGACTGCTGCTCTCCCCTTCACGCAGCACCGGTGGGAAGGGGGGGAGCAGGTAAGATACAGGGGGGGGATAAGGAGCAGATTTTTTGGTCAGTCCCTTGAATTGCTGCTAATAGCAGCTTAGTGAGATGGAATACCACTATTGGAGTGCTGGAAGTATGTGGTAACTACTTAGAAAGAGCCACCCTAGGACCAGGGTTTGAAGCACAGGGTTTCCTGCCAGTAGCTCTTACAGGGAGCCAGAGAACAAGTGTTGCATGTCCTTGCACTTGTGCTCCTCCCACCAGCTTCCTCCTTCCTCTCTAGAGCCTAGAGCATACCATTTTAAATAACTTTCCAATTTACTTTTATTATCAAATTTGCTCAATTCTCTTGTTATCCTGTGTTGAAGTAGCAGCTATACACTGCTGGTAGATAGCTGAACACACTGGGTGAGCCAATCACAAGAGGCATATATGTGCAGCCACTGCAGTTAGTTCCCAGTAGTGCATTGCTGCTCCTGGGCCTACCTATGTATGCTTTTTAACAAAGGATACCAAAAGAACAAAGGAAATTAGATAATAAAAGTAAAATTGTTTAAAATTGTATCCCCTATCTAAATCATGAAAGCATTTTGTGGGGGGTTTCAGTCCCTTTAAAGGGACATAAAAGTGCACAAACAAAATGCTCTATTACGTTTGAGCATTTTATTATTGCAATCCTGCTTGCATATAACTGTGTGCTTAACCCCCACAAAGGGATTCAATAAACAGTAGTAAATTCCATTGCTGTTGTAAACTGAGTATACTGGTGGTTACATAATATATCTCCTTAGACTTTACTGGAGATATTTGTTATTACCAGCAGTTTACATAGTTTACAACAGCTATGGAAACTAGGCCATAGTTAACCCTTCTGAGGTCTCTTTAAAACACCCTGATATGTATGTGTGCATGACCCCCTCCAAGTTCTTTCTGATAAAACTAAAAATGTAAACGCACATTAATGCATTTCAGTTTGTAAAAAAAATAAATTAATTCTAATACGTGTATTATCAAAAAGTGCATGTAGTAAAATGTATGATACAGTGATATATTGTACTGTAAATAGTGCCCCTCCGCCCAGATCCCAGAGTTATTGCTTGCACACACAGTACTTTTATCTGCAAATGTGCTCAATAATCAGAAATGTCAGGTTCAAAGGAGGATAGCATAGTTTCAACATTTAAAAAAAAAATCAGGGAAGGGGAGCAAAGTAAGCACCTGATTTTTGAGGATAGTTGAGTTGCCATAAGGAAACATATATTTCTAAGCAGAAATTCTTCATAATAGTATCAGCAACATACAGGAGCTGAAGCTTGGATTGCATCCTTTGTCTATGTTGTCAGGGAAGCCACATGGCGGACTACCACACAGACCTGGAAGCCATCTTCTGAATCTAACCTGCCTACCTGTAATGCTGAGAGATTCACCCTGTGTGTCTGGTGGATCATGTCTTGGGCTGCCGCACTACCCCCCCCCAGGAAACTGGGTTAGTGAGTACTGCGATACTCCTTAATATTTTTGATAGCACCTGCTATACACTCAGAGTAAATGGAGACAGCCATTTACTTACTGGAAGAGATTAGCTCCCTGCTCCATAAGCACCAACTGGCCTTTATGGACACATTGAGATCGTTTTTTGGTCTCTCCAGTGGTAACAATTCTATTGCATCATTATCGACAAACACTTGAAGTGCAGAGCGGAGGTAGTGAGGCTTAGGGGCCCCGGCTATTGCCACCTGCCGCTCTCACACCCACTAATTCATCGAAGGGAGGCAGTGTGACCTTGTGGGAGCTTCAACAAGCATTAAGTTCGACTCTCCCCAAGAGGTCGGTTTCTGTAGAGACAGAAGCTCAGGCTTCCAAAGAAAGTGCTGAAGATTGTGCCGAACCGCCTAATACCTCAAGCGCTACCAACTGTATAACAACTATGAGGCCTATCCTGTTAGACATTTGTGGCATCAAGTTACTAATGTCCCTGGAAGAGATGTTTAAAGGAGGGGTGAAATGGGAACAGCTGACCCTACTCTTCGCTAGACTTCAGATTTATAGCGCAACCGCATGCTGGAAAGGGAAGTTTTGCTTACTCTGAAGCACTGAAGTTCCGCTATATTACTCCCAGTCATTGTCAAAAAAGTGGAATTGGCTGAGTTGGTCAACAGACATTGCTTTCTAGAAGAGTATTTATTGCTATAGACGCTTATATAGTCTTTGACTACTTTTTAAGTTATGACATCCAATTTAGGATAACTTAAAGGGATACTAAACACAGATTTTGTCTTTAATGATTTAGATAGAGCATGCAATTTTAAGCAACTTTCTAATTTACTGCTACTATCATTTTTATTCCTTCTCTTGCTATCTTTATTTAAAAAGTAGGAATTTAAAGCTTAGGAGCCAGCCCATTTTAGGCTCAGCACCCTGGATAGCGCTTGCATATTGGTGGCTAAATTTAGCAAGCCAATAAGCAAGCATAACCCAGGTTCTCAAAAAAAAATGGTCCGGCTCTTAAGCTTTACATTCCTGGTTTTAAATAAAGATAGCAAGAGAACAAAGACAGATTTATAATAGGAATAAATTAGAAAGTTGCTTAAAATTGCATGCTCTATCTGAATCATCAAAGAAAAAAATTGGGTTTAGTGCCACTTTAAGGTTTGAAATGTCTTATATTTGGTTGCCACTACAACTATTGTTTTACTAGCTATTGACCCCTTAACAATAAATGGGTAAGATGTGTTATGTTTCTAAGGTCTGCTTATACATATATAAGTTCTTAATTATGTTGGGACCTATTATAGTCATCTGTACAGTAATTCTTTGATTGCTGGGTATAATGACGGTCTCTTTATTAATGACTGCATTCATATACTCTTAACTATGGTATTGTTACTGTTTATATTTGTTCCTTCTCTGTATTTATTATGGGCAGATTCTCACAGCTTGTGCAGTTCCCCGTATGACAGATTATTGTATATTTACTGCATTACCCATAATGTCTTTCTTTGCAGTCATTTCTCTTAGTATACAAGTTCAAGTAAGTGAGTAAGTAAGTGCAAGTTCATACTCTAGAGCCATAGTTCACATACAGTACTTTACTTTAGGATGATTTATTTGTAATCTCCGGTTAGTTTTACTATCTACCAGATACTAATATAATCTCACTTATTTCTTCACTGCAAAAGCGGAACCTACAGACTATTTTAAAACTAACAATGTAGGTATCAGTTTCACTTTTGAATTTCATAAATGCAAAGTGAACTACCTAGATGTTACTTTGATTGGAGAAAGCAATGGCGAGAAAGGGATGGTTAAGTCAGACCTTACAGAAAACCCATAACAGGGAATATGATTCTCCATGCAAATAGTAATCACCCATATAGAGTCTTTAAGATGATCACCAAGGGTCAAATGCTTAGGGCAGGGGCCTATTAAGGCTTATTCACACAAGGCCCGTGCCTAGGGCGGCAGATTTGGGGGGACGGCATTTTTTTCCATTGCCCCCGGCCGCATTAGTGAGTATAATACTTTAAAAAAATGTTAAACTTGGTCCGGCTTGTTTCCGACGTCACGTAACAACGTTAACCAATAGCCGCCTTCCTGACACTGCACATTGCGGGTCCTGACTCTGCTCTAATACGGATGTGAGATGCAGGAAGTTCAGAACAAGAAAGCAAGCAGGTGATTTGCCCTGGTAAGGATTTGGACTTCAGTCTGACAACAGTGCTAGAGTTTATTTATATTTGCAATATCATACAAATCATTTTTAAATAAAGCAGCCCTGCTGCGCAGCTAAAGACATCCTAACACAGATTCAAATGCAAAACCTATTAGCCTTAACCTCAGGGTTAATCTGTTAGTGGTGTCACATGGTGCTAACACACTGTGTAAACTTGGGAGAAGAGTACATTGATCCATTATATGTGACCAGTCACCAGCTTTATACCCAGCAAACGGCCGCGGTTAGTACCGCACTTAAAAGTCAGACCAGATTAGTCCAGCTCAAAATTAGGAAACAGTGAAAAAGAATGAAGTGTTCTGGAAGTTCATTGTACCGTATATTTAGGGTATTGCAAGCCTTAGCTGCCTATACTATCTACTGTCAGTTCTATATATACAGAACTGATGTAATTATTTGTTTGCTCTTTTTCGCTGTTTCCTAATCCTGTATGTATATATACATACATACAGTGTGTGTGTGGACTGTGTGTATATATATATTTTTATATATATATATATATATATATATATATATTATACCTTACTGTGTACACATGCTAATTCAACCCATCTGGGTGTATGCAAGTGTTTTGCAAGCCTGGTGAACATGAAAAAAAGTCAAATTACACTCTGACCAAAACATATTATTGTCAAAAAAAAGGCCTAAAACTTGAGGGGGTGGGGGGAGCAACATTTTTAATGCCTAGGGCAGCACAGAACCTAAATACGCCACTGGCTTAGGGTGAGGAGAAATTGCACCACACAGTTGCAGTTCGAACGTCAATCAGATTCCCTATTAAATAGATTAAGAGATAGGGAGTACTCAGTGCCAATGATCGAAGGGATGAGAAATTCAGTGGCTTCTCTAAACATTTTATCTCCCTCAGATCTTAAACCCAAAATTAACCGTTCTTGGTTACAAAAAAGGAAACAATTTTTTAGGTGCAGACAGCCTATATGTAAAACCTGTGGGCATGTGTCAGAGGGAGATAAATTCAAATCCTCTGTAACAAGTAAGGAACACAATATTCATTTTTTCATTAATTGTTCCACGACACGCAATATATTTATTAACATGCAACATTTGTAAGATGCAGTACACAGGGAAAACAATTAGACCGCTCAAAGAGCGACTTTTGGAGTATATCAGATCTATTGAGGATGACTTCTCTGACACCCCTGTTGCACGGCACTTCAAAACAAAACATAATGCAGATATACAAGCATTATCTGTTCAAGGTATAGATTTTGTGCCACTAACTAAAAGAGGGGGTGACAGAGAAGCAGTGCTCAATAAAAGGGAAGTTTTTGGGATTTTTTCCCTACAGACAAGTTTTCCAAATGGACTGAATATGAGACGAGATCTGGATCTCTTCACTTAGTTCCCTGTACTATATCACATAACTTATGAAAGTGACATCTAAGGATAGTGATATATATATATAATTCTTATTATCTTTAAATAGATTGTTGGATATGGGAAGTTCCATATAGGAGTGAAGTTTTAATATCTCTATATATAACAATGTTTGGAAAGTAGTAACATTATGTATTGTGTGATTTTATTCACAGATATGCAACACCGTTTCCTGTATTTCATGCCCATAATAAGATGACATACAAGTATGTAAAGAAATAATCTATTTGATAATGATATAAGAATGTGAGCATATGTATGCATTACTGTTTATCAAAAATTATAATTGTGTAATGGTGATTGTTTATATTGTGTCCGTTTGGAATTGATAGGCATTCAATAACGTTCAGGTGTGTTGATTAAGGTTTGTACACCTTTAATGGTATAAAAGGATGTATGAACAGGAACTCCTGTATGCAGTGATCAAGTGCGCAGCCGCACAAAACGCGTCTGCGTGGAGCTCCTGTTCACACACCTGAACCTATCTATGTTTTTATTCTGACCGGAGGAAGGATGACTTGTTTTTAACTCGTTTTGCATTAATAAAGAAGTACTTTTTACAATACCGGAGTTGGTCTGTGCGCCCCCACACTCATTTGGATGCTTCCCTAAACAGGGAAGGCTTACTGAGAAGGAGAACCAAACAAAAAAAGAACCAGTCCAAAATAACTAAACAAGCATTTTTCTTAACTACATACAGTGACCAGTTTGATGAGATCTGTAAAATAGTAAATAAACATTTCAAGATGCTAGCAGCCAACAAAGACTTTATAGATTTAGTGGAAAAAGGGTGCACGTTTTCCTATATAAGAGGTGTCACAATAGGATATATGGTCTCACCAACTGCTCTGAAACCCACAAATCCCATAACTAGTTCATGGTTGACTACGAAAGGTGTCTACAGATGCCACAATCACACACGTAATGCCTGTGAATATGTATCATTAGGAGATGGGTTTAAATGTGAAGTGACAGGAGAAACTTTTGTACACAATAAATGTTACAACTGTAGAGCATCAAAAGTAGTCTACCTTTTGACATGCATGGAATGTAAAGTTCAGTATGTTGGCTTGACTACAAGGGATACTAGAACGAGGATAAGGGAACATATAGGCAACATAAAATCAGGCACCCTGACCACACCGCTTGTTAGACATTTCAGAGACTTTCATCAGAAGAAACCTAATACACTCAGATGGACAATAATAGATCAGATCCAGTGTGGGAACAGGGGAGGAGACAGGGACAGAGCACTTGCCAGACAGGAGATCTTTTGGATCTTTAAGCTAAGGACAAGGACTCCAAATGGTCTTAACTCTGAGTTTTATTTGATCAACTTCTGGGAGTGAGAGGTAGATCAAATCAGACATCAGGGACCTCCCTTATCTGTTAACCACTAAAATTGTTGTTTGTGTATGGTGGTACAGCCTAACATGGATATATATAGTGTGGAAAATAGATAAGGGAAGGTATGATAATTGGATTTGGCACTAACAGCTAACTAATAAGATGAGATAGTTGAAAAGCATATTTAGCACTGTGGGAGTCACACTAAGGAAGGGCCATACTTGTCAGAAGATTAACCCCTCACTGCATATTGATATATTTATATATATAAATTTGGATATATCCTTGATTATATGCTTTGCTATTATTATGTGTCTAAAACCTATAGAGCAAAACAATGTGAGGAGCATCTACATATGTAATACTTGGAAAGTTTAAATAAAATTACAATATGTAGTTACAATTGTTCAATGTTAGCTATTTAATTGTTGGAGAATCTATGGGTTTAGTAGGTAGAGTTCATAAGATAAACATAACACGAATACAAAAAATAGTTAACATGAATGATAGCCATTGCTCTATGGTAGGCTATCACAGGGTTAACTATGTAGGCATGGCCATACTTTGTTTTAATAATTGTTATCCAATTATAGCCCTGGAGTGGCTATTTAAATAGGGTGTGACTGTGAGATCATTAGCTATGATCACGGCCTAACAGCCGAAATGCGTCAGCGGACCTCACAGACACAGCCTACAAGTGTGCTATGTATATGTGACTTTCTTATATTACCCTCAAATAAAGGATTACCTTTTAAACTTCTCCCGGGACTCTGTTGTTTCCTTTTTGATGACAGATATTTTAAAACTGGTCTAGTTTATATTCCTAGTCAGAGAACTAATCTGGCTCTTTACAAACTACATACCATATTTTGCATCCAGGGGCTCTTATTACTTCCCTTACCTAATAACTTCTCAATTTGAAGATATCCCACCTTTGGACACCCTAATCTAAGATATGATTTGTTACCCTATTTATACTATATACCATATAGCTAGTTGACACGACTGATATACTTAGCTATCATTCCATATTATTAATGCTGTTTATCCCAATAGTAGGTGTTTGAATTTTCAGCTCTCACCTTCACTAATTGTTCAGTATAAGGGGTTGATATATCATCGGTCTGTCCGACATGATCCGTTCACCGGATCATGTCCGACAGACATCAATGAATGCCGACAGCACACGCTGAAGGTTTGCCTGAAGGTTTGCACGGAAACAGGGGCATCAAGCTCCATTCGGAGCTTGATAATTCGGCCCCTATATGTTATATTAATTGAGATTTGGGTCCAAAAGAGGCCCTGATACCTCCCCCCCCCCATATACCCCTTAATGCTGTAGTTTCAGTGTCGGTGGTACAAACGTGGCCACTATTTTTTATCAGGGGTTTTCCCTTTGTACTTTGTAATCTTGTTCTATTCTTTAGGGGGTTATTGAATAATATGTAAACTCTGAGACTGTTACAGAAGACACCAATAGTAATGGCTAGAGAAAGAACATGTGTTTATATGTACATGTAAAAGGCTATTTCAATCTGTATTTTTGGAAAATTGTCTCGGTAATTTTCAATTTGTTCAATTCGTATTTTGACCTCTGCAAAAATAAAATATATAAAAGAAAATTAAAAAATTAAAAAAATTCCAGGGACACTTTGCAGCAGTAAAAGCAAACAGGTATTGACAACCTACTGTTTAACTGCTCTGCCCACCCAGTTCTGGGATCAAAACAAACCCATTTGATAGTAACAGTATAATTTAGATTTATCCATAGCCTATTATACAGATTATTATTATTATTATTATTATTATCAGGTATTTGTGGAGATTATACAGATTACAGCACCAAGCTCGGACACCTACCCCCTAATACTGACAATACCAGTCTCTGGAACACATTCTGGGCATATGGTTATTGTTACAACACAGCATCAAATTAGTAGAAGCCAAGTAATCTCCGCTCTTTTACAACAAATAAGTACAGCTCCTTACCGAGTGTAGAGGAGCTGTTTGTAAGTGTTTTCTCTTCTGATTTGTTGCAGTTTAAAGCATAGATCATTTAGAGAAGGTGCAGCAAGGAGTTCTGCCTAGACATGCTCTGAGTGATCAAGCAGAGTACTTGCTGCACGCACAGCCTCACTGGCAGCTACTCCCCATTAACTTGTGTCACACATGCCCCAGCTCGGCTACAGCCCTCCATATCTCCAGGAGGGGACATTTCCAGGGACAAAAAAATCCAGGGACATATAACAAAATCCAGGGACTGTCCCTGGAAATTAGGGACTGTTGGCAACTATGGATATCTTTCGGTTACTGAAGACCACTTGTGCACAATGCCCAGTAGATCACTGAGCAGAAATATAGATTGTATGTGTTTTCTAAGGGTAAAATCTGGACACTGGAGTAATTGTTGTTCTAGCGGATTCGAGTAGGACAAGAGTGGTGATTGTTGCTACAAATTAAAGGGACAGGAAACTTCAACATTTTCTTTTGGGATTTGCATAGAACGTACAATTTTTTTTTTTTTTTTTTTTAAACAAGCTTTATTGGAAAGTGCTTGTGCGACGTTACAAAGAGAAAGTATGCTATATGAACAATATACAAGGTTTACAAAGTAAATATATGCTCTGCCAAATTTGATCTAGTTATATAATTTTCTATTTTACATATAGTGTGGTATTTCTGATATTGCATAAAAAGAAACATGAGCAACACAACAAGTCCTGTATAAAAAATTGATAGTATAGGTCCTATTTTCCTTAATTCACCAAATAGGAGTGATATGAGGACTCAAAATATTCACTCATGAAGGTGTTAGTAATAAAGGAGTAAGAGAAGTAGGGGCAGGTTGAAAAAAAAAAAAGAAAGAAAAAAAAGAGTGTAAAGAAGCTTCTGCATCTATAGTGTGCTTGTGGGCCCATAGGGCTCTAGAATCCAATTTCATGGGTCCTTACCTTCCCATGTTAATTTCATATATTCGTGGGTTTCTATTCTGCCTGTTTTCAGATAATTGAACCTTTCCAGCTGAAGTAAGTCCCAGATCCTGGCCTTTCACTCCTGCATGGTTGGGGGTTTGTCGCATTTTCCAATATTTGGGAATAAGTCCCTTGGCCCCATTTAACATCAGAAGGAGTAGACGTTGTTTAGCTTCTCCAAGTACTTTAGGCAGTTCATGGTAGATTAGGTAATTTGATTTGGGGGGAACAATGGTCTTCAGAACCCTGCTCATCTCTACAAACATCTCTTTCCAGAAGGCACTGATATGAGGGCATGACCACTAGATGTGTAGGAGAGTGCCACCGCAGGGTTCTCATGAATTAGTGTAAGTGGGGAGTGGGCAGGGGAGATGTGGCTCTCCACATGGATTCATTTGTCCCAAACTGAGAATACTTCCTCAATCAAGGAGTATTGTTTTATTAGCGTTGGGCTGTGTATCTGGAAAACCCACTCAAGGGATCCAACATTTCCCCTAAGGAGCAGCTCAATGTCAAGTTGTATCCATGTTTTGTTTATTGAGCAGTGACACCATTCCACCAGACGTTGTAGGCTTATGGCCTTACAATATTCTCCCAAAAGGGGGACTACAACTCCTCTCTAGGGAGGTAAAGCGTTTTCCGCCCAATTATGGGCTTAATTCTGTTCCAGATATAGGTATCGATCGTAGATTGTATCTGATGTAGGATGTGTGAGGTTGTAGACAAGGGGATCGTCTGCAAGATATATAACACCCTGGGTAAAATATTAATTTTAATCACACTCACCCGTCCCAACCAAGAGATACTCTTGTTGTTCCAATCAGTAAGGTCCCTGGAAATTTCGTCTCTGATTTGCTTATAATTATGTTTATTAACGGTGGGGGTGAGAGTGATACCCAGATATTTCAAAGAGCCAGAGGCTATTTTAATGGGGCAATTAGATCGGAGAGTATTAAAAGTTTCAGGATGTTCAGTAATGTTCAATATTTTTTATTTTGAGGGATTGAGGAGGAAATCTGATAAATGACCCGTATACCATGTACTCAGTGAGTGAGGCCTGGAGAGATGGGAGTGCATCCGAGATCGTTAAGAGTTTGTCATCCGCGTACATTGCGATCTTGTGTTTGGTATGACCTACTTTAAAACCTCTTATATTTGGGTTGGCTCGGATCTTACTAGCCAGGACTTCTATTGTAAGAGCAAACAGGAGTGGAGAGAGGGGGCACCCCTGTCTTGTCCCCTTGCCAATTTAAAAGGTCATAGAAAGCATACCATTAACGCAGACTTTCGCGTTAGGCGTGGAATATAGTGATAACACATGATTTATGAAGCTAGGGCCGAAGCCCAGTTTAACCAAAATGAGGCGCATAAAAGACCAGCTGACCCGGTCAAACACCTTCTCTGCGTCTGTGGAAACTAACGAAAGAGCGATAGAGTTATTGTGAGCATGGGTGATGAGTTGAATGACTTTGAGAGCATTATCATGAGCTTCTCGGGCAGGGATAAACCCCACCTGATCAGCAGAAACTAGTTGGGGGAGGAATTTGTTTAATCGATTAGCCAATAGCTCGTCCAAAACCTTCACATCCGAATTGAGCAGGGATATGGGTCTGTAGTTTTCGGGTTTATTAGTAGGCTTATCCGGTTTTGGAATTACAGTAATGTGGGCTTCCAGCATAGTGCTGGGAAGATTAAAAATATTAAGCAATTGAGGTGCTAGTATTTCCGAGGTCTTCGATGGCAGTAAGGACTTCAGTTAACGTGAAGGGGCATCCAAAGAATCTGACTCTTCCCTAGACAGTTGAGGCATGCTCACATCTGAAAGATATTTTAGTATAGCAGTTTTGTTGTTATGGTGTTTAGGGAGACCCCCCTTCCGCCTGGTGTGTATGGATGTTGTACAGAGTCTCATAGAAGTCACCAAATGCATTGTGATCGACAGGCCATCTAAGTGTCTGTTTCCTTGTTTATCTATTATTTCATAGACATAAGATTTAAGTTTCTTGCGAGAAATGGCACGAGCCAGCAGCTTACCTGCCCCATCTCCCTGTTCAAAATACTGTTTTCTCAAGAATAGCGCCTTCCCCTGGTGTTCCTCCTGGAGGAAATGAAGAAGGTTTGTTCTGGACTGGGTAAGTTCTTCCTGAAGGCTTTCATTTTCAGGTTGTTCTTTATGAGCACATTCACTAAGGGCAAGAACGTACAATTTTAAACAAGTTTTCAGTTTACTTCTATTATCAAATTTGCTTCATTATCTTTTTATCCTTTGCTGAAGGACCAGTATTGCACCGCTGGCAGCTAGCTGAACACATCTAGTTAGCCAATAACAATGGACAAATGTGTACAGACACCAATCAGCAACTAACTCTCACTAGTGTTGGATATGTGTGTATTCTTTCAATAAGGAATACCAAGAGAACAAAGCACATTTGAAAATAGAAGTGAATTTAAATTAAAATTACATGCTCTATCGCACTGGTTTTCAAACCTATCCTCAGGCCTCCCTAACAGGCCACATTTTGAGCTTATCTGAACTGGAGCACAGATGAAATAATCAGCTGATTAGTAAACACCACAAAACATGCACCTTGCTCTTCACCTGCAACGTACTTGGGGACCTGCTACTGGTTGTCACACAGTGCTCATGATCCATGTTGAACTCTTCCTGGAGCTCTGTCTCCATCTTATTTCACCAGCCATGCCTTTCTCCTCAAAACTACACAGCGTCTCTATCGCAATACCTTCCCCTCCTCTATTATTGGGGCCTCCTGCTTCACCTTACATGACCTCCTCCCATGGCACAAGAGAACAGCCTTTCTCACCTGTCCTAGGACCTCCCCCACACACATGAACCGGCATCCCAAGCCACTGCAGCAGGTGAACTTTTTTCCTCTCATCCCATTGGCCAACGGTTCTGTCATCTCCTGAAGAAAGCCCCATGCTTTTCCACTGGCATGTGAAGCCATCTGCAGAGTAGGAGGAGACAAAACAAGTTTATTACAGAGAAAACTATTCTCTATGATAGTAGCCATACACCCTGAGTCTCTAGGCCAATTCCCAGGACAATAAAGTGTCGGTAGTTTCAGGACTGTTGGCAATTATGTCCAATCCCTATTATGTACATATGCATGTGGTATGAATGTGCATATTGTTCACACGTGTCTATTCTCTGCTCTTTCCTTAAAGGAACATTGCACATTTTATTTTATGCACTATCATTTATTAAACATTTTTTTAAACAGATTTAAATTAATTTCTAATAGGTTTACATATATATATATATATATATATATATATATATATATATATATATATATATATATATATATATATATATAGCACATTTATATTCAAAGGCAGCCTACTTCCAGCAATTATTGTACAATCGTTCATTACCGACATCTCTTCTAGAATAATATCTATCCATAAAGTATCATCTAATATCCTCACTGTTATTGCAAACAATTGTTCTGCTTGTCATGTGTAGAAGCACTAATAACCCACATTAAAGGAATAGGAAAGTCAAAATGTACTTTCACAATTTAGATGAAGCAAGTCATTTTAAGTTTTAAATTCACTTGTGTTATGAAATCAAATTTGTTCTCTTGGTATAATTTGTTCGAAAACATAGTTACATATCCTCAGCACCAGCAATGCACTGCTGGGAGCTAGCTGGTCACTGGTGGCTACACTGCTAGCTCTTACATGTGATAACGTAAATCTATTTTCTCCATCATTATATCTATAGCTACTTAATACATCACTAGAAAACTTTGTTAAGAAGCATTAAAGGGATAGTAAACACAAGATTTGTTGTTGTTTAAAAAGGTAGATAATCCCTTTATTACCCATTCCCCAAATTTGCATAACCAACACAGTTATAATAATATACTTTTTACCTCTGTGATTACCTTGTATCTATGCCTCTGCAAACTGCCCCCTTATTTCAGTTCTTTTGACAGACTTGCATTTTTAGCCAATCAGTGCTTGCTCTTAGGAGCTTCACGTGCCGGAGCTAAATGTTATCTATATGAAACACATGAACTAATGCCCTCTAGTGGTGAAAACTGTCAAAATGCTATACGATTAGAGGCAGTCTTCAAGGTCTAAGAAATTAGCACATGAACCTCCTAGATTTAGCTTTCAACTAAGAATATCAAGAGAACAAAGCAAAATTGGTAATAAAAGTAAATTGGAAAGTTGTTTAAAATTACATGCCCTATTTAAATCATGAAAGTTTTTTTTTTTACTTTACTGTCCCTTTAATGGCAGGGTATAATTTATTTGAGGGAAATACAGGGTTAAAATGTGTAAACAAATATACATAAAAAGCAGTAAAAACCATGACAAAAACTGGCAGTGTTATGTAATTTGCTGTGTAATTAATATATAAATTCCATAATAGAATGTTCAGTCACACTTCTCAGGTAAAGACAAATCCCCAGCAGTTTCTTATTATAGAGATATTAAATCCAAACATGTATTTTGTGATTCAGACAGAGCAAACCATTTTTTAAAAGTTTTCAATCAACTTCTATTATCAAATTGACCTCATTCTTATGGCATTCTTTGTTGAAGCACTATATGGCAGGAAATAGTGCTGCCATCTAGTGCTCTTGCAAAACTGCTGCTATGTAGTGCTCCAGACACGTTCATGCTCCTGAGCTTATGTCCCTGCTTTTCAACAAAAAATACCAAGAGAACGAAGAAAATGTAGTAATAGAAATAAATTAGAAAGTTGTTTAAAATTGCATGCTCTATCAAAATCATAAAATAAAAAAAATGGCATTTCATCTCCCTTTAAGATTATACTTTATAGGAAATGAGGCCATTTCATTTCTTCTTGAAGATCTTAGTGTGTTGAACTTTCACAAAAATAAATCCGTCTCCGAAAATAGCCGAATGTCACTGGCGGGCGCCATCTTCAGCATTTGTTTCCTCACTAATGAGACCAATGCACATGTCCGGTGGGAAAGATAAAAATCTCCCTAACAATGATTTGAATGACCCTAGAAGCACCCGTTCAGTAAGGTTTTGAAAAGGGATCTTGTAGACTCACATGAGGCTAGCAAAAGATCACATTTGCAGGGGAACTACAGTGACCGATTTGAGATGATCGGTGGATCTCAAATTAGTTGCTAGTAAGAAGCCACTAGATTAACTTCTCTAAGACATATACAAGTTTTCAGCAGTATCCAGTATGGCACTATTTCAGTTGGTAACGGCCGCAATAGGCAACCTCCTGGATGCATATCAAGTCGCCTTTACAGCTGCACTACAAGCTGCAGTTTCAACATCCGCAACTGACATGGATATTGAAAACCAGCAATCACAACCTACCTACGTCTCTGAGGGGTGTGATAGTGCTTTGGAGCACAAGCGGCATCAGTTGATCTTATTAAATGATGCACAAGCTAAAGCCAACATGGATTCCTAGATTACTTTTCTCCGCAGAGAGCAGATCTCTACAGGGGCGCCACATACGCAAGTGAGGATATGGCTGATAGCGGTGAGAAGAGAGATGGCAGTGAGCTTGCAGTTCAGGAGGACGGCTGGAAACCACTAAATACAGGGGTTACACCTATGAAGAATGGCTCGACAAGTACGCTCACTACTACACAGATTGTCCTATAGTCTTGCAGGTCCTAGCTATGCAGGGTGATGTATCTCGGCGGCGCGTGAGGCTTGAGAGCATGGAAGAAGAAAATCTGCTCAGAATCCAGAGAATCTGCTTGGCTCCGCGATCTGGTATTGGGTGAAGGATGCCTTTTGCTGCAATGCTATCCTACCACACAATTGCATACCCAGGTTGTAATTTTGCAGTAGTATCATATATAATATTATGGGGCCTGCCATGGTTGAATTGGATTGAACTTTACATATCTTACTGCAGACAAGGAACTCTATGATGGTCATTGACTGAATGCTCTGGTCTGCAAAATTGTCAGACGGTCTAATTTTATTATAGTTGCTCTGTTAATATAGTCCTAGATAATTTATATAACTAACAAGCAGGATATCTATATTTGTAGACCTACTTCCTCTTAACAACTGATGTGTTGAGTTATTATTTTGTATTTTACAAGTTTTCTTATAAATAATTTACGTTGTTAATCTAGTCTATACCATACTTGATCCTTATTTCTCCAAGATGGTTTCTTTATGGGAGAGATATTACATTTAGATAACAATATTCCTAATTCCATAGAAACACAGCCTTTTTAATACTTTACATATGCCAATAGATCCCATTATGCTTTATATGCTGAAAAAACTAACCCATATAGTTCTCTGGGCTAGAAAATTATGCACATTTCACAAGTAAATTGTAAATTTGTTTTAAATTTCAATATATTTCTGATCCACGAAGGTTTAATGTTATTTTGGCTTTAGCCTTTTATCCTATGTAAAAAAAATAAATTTTCAAATCTCTAATTCTTTCTTTAAGTTTTTGTTAAGTGATTTGCAAAATGTTTAGAGAGATCATTTGTGCTTTGTGAATCTGGCCTTTTTCTCAGTGCCATGTTCTTTCAGTTCTTAGTAATAGTTTTTGAAGTTCTAAAGCTGTATAATTACATACATGACAAGTTGACTGTTTCCATTGGAAACAAGGAGAGCAAAAAAAAAAAGAGACTATTCTGTATGGGGAGCTTTTCATTTCCTCTCTTCCAATGCAGTAATTACAAACACCTGGAGCAGTGCAAAAGTATGAAACCGATCTCTCTTGTTCTCCCCCCTCTGTTTAACTTTATAATTCTGCATATAATGCATCAAATATATTGCAATACATCATGCCAAGGTTTTAGTCCAACTAGAGTCTTAATTCACCCACACTGGTGTTTATGATTTGTTAAACCTGGAGTCAGATTTCAGTTAATTAAAGCACAAGCTTCCACCAGCTGTGAATTCTATATTCATCTATCTACTCTGCCATGATAAAATAGTGACCTATACATTTACTGGGGACCTTGTTAAAACACTATGGCCTAGATTTGGAGTTTGGCGTTAGCCGTGAAAACCAGCGTTAGAGGCTCCTAACGCTGGTTTTAGGCTAACTCCGGTATTTGGAGTCACTCAAAAAAGGGTCTAACGCTCACTTTTCAGCCGTGACTTTTCCATACTGCAGATCCCCTTACGTCAATTGTGTATCCTATCTTTTCAATGGGATTTTTCTAACTCCGGTATTTAGAGTCGTGTCTGAAGTGAGCGTTAGAAATCTAACGACAAAACTCCAGCCGCAGAAAAAAGTCAGTAGTTAAGAGCTTTCTGGGCTAACGCCGGTTTATAAAGCTCCTAACTAACACCCATAAACTATCTATGTACCCCTAAACCGAGGTCCCCCCACATCGCCGCCACTCAATTAAATTTTTTTAACCCCTAATCTGCCGACCGCCACCTACGTTATACTTATGTACCCCTAATCTGCTGCCCCTAACACTGCCGACCCCTGTATTATATTTATTAATCCCTAATCTGCCCCCCACAACGTCGCCGCCAGCTACCTACAATAATTAACCCCTAATCTGCCGACCGCAAAGCGCCGCCACCTACATTATAGCTATGTACCCCTAATCTGCTGCCCCTAACACCGCCGACCCCTATATTATATTTATTAACCCCTAATCTGCCCCCCTCAACGTCGCCTCCACCTGCCTACACTTATTAACCCCTAATCTGCCGAGCGGACCGCACCGCTACTATAATAAAGTTATTAACCCCTAATCCACCTCACTAACCCTATAATAAATAGTATTAACCCCTAATCTGCCCTCCCTAACATCGCCGACACCTAACTTCAATTATTAACCCCTAATCTGCCGACCGAAGCTCACCGCTATTCTAATAAATGTATTAACCCCTAAAGCTAAGTCTAACCCTAACACTAACACCCCCCTAAATTAAATATAATTTTAATCTAACAAAATTAATTAACTCTTATTAAATAAATTATTCCTATTTAAAGCTAAATACTTACCTGTAAAATAAACCCTAATATAGCTACAATATAAATTATAATTACATTGTAGCTATTTTAGGATTAATATTTATTTTACAGGCAACTTTGTAATTATTTTAACCAGGTACAATTGCATTCTATTGGCTGATCGGAACAGCCTGATCTGATCAGCCAATCGGAATTCGAGGGACGCCATCTTGGATGACGTCATTTAAAGGAACCGTCATTCGTCGTTCAGTCGTCGGCCAGGATGGATGTTCCGAGTCGGAGGTCTTCAGGATGCTGCCGCTCTGCTCCAGATGGATGTCGATAGAAGATGCCGCCTGGATGAAGACTTCAATCGGATGGAAGACCTCTTCTGCCCCGCTTGGATGAAGACTTCAATCGGATGGAAGACCTCTTCTGCCCCGCTTGGATGAAGACTTCTACCGGATCATGGACATCTTCAGCCCCCCGCTTGGGCTTGGATCAGGACATCGAAGGAGCTCTTCTGGACCGATCGGTGAACCTGGTATGGTGAAGACAAGGTAGAAAGATCTTCAGGGGCTTAGTGTTAGGTTTATTTAAGGGGGGTTTGGGTTAGATTAGGGGTATGTGGGTGGTGGGTTGTAATGTTGGAGGGGGTATTGTATGTTTTTTTTTACAGGCAAAAGAGCTGAACTTCTTGGGGCATGCCCCGCAAAGGGCCCTGTTCAGGGCTGGTAAGGTAAAAGAGCTTTGAACTTTAGTAATTTAGAATAGGGTAGGGCATTTTTTTATTTTGGGGGGCTTTGTTATTTTATTAGGGGGCTTAGAGTAGGTGTAATTAGTTTAAAATTGTTGTAATATTTTTCTTATGTTTGTAAATATTTTTTTATTTTTTGTAACTTAGTTCTTTTTTATTTTTTGTACTTTAGTTAGTTTATTTCATTGTAGTAATTTGTAGATATTGTATTTAATTAATGTATTGATAGTGTAGTGTTAGGTTTAATTGTAACTTAGGTTAGGATTTATTTTACAGGTAATTTTGTTATTATTTTAACTAGGTAACTATTAAATAGTTCTTAACTATTTAATAGCTATTGTACCTGGTTAAAATAATTACAAAGTTGCCTGTAAAATAAATATTAATCCTAAAATAGCTACAATGTACAGTAATTATAATTTATATTGTAGCTATATTAGGGTTTATTTTACAGGTAAGTATTTAGCTTTAAATAGGAATAATTTATTTAATAAGAGTTAATTTATTTCGTTAGATTAAAATTATATTTAATTTAGGGGGGTGTTAGTGTTAGGGTTAGACTTAGCTTTAGGGGTTAATACATTTATTAGAATAGCGGTGAGCTCCGGTCGGCAGATTAGGGGTTAATGTTTGAAGTTAGGTGTCAGCGATGTTAGGGAGGGCAGATTAGGGGTTAATACTATTTATTATAGGGTTAGTGAGGCGGATTAGGGGTTAATAACTTTATTATAGTAGCGGTGCGGTCCGCTCGGCAGATTAGGGGTTAATAAGTGTAGGCAGGTGGAGGCAACGTTGTGGGAGGCAGATTAGGGGTTAATAAATATAATATAGGGGTCGGCGGTGTTAGGGGCAACAGATTAGGGGTACATAAGGATAATGTAAGTAGCTCCGGTTTACGGAGCGGCAGATTAAGGGTTAAAAATAATATGCAGGGGTCAGCGATAGCGGGGGCGGCAGATTAGGGGTTAATAAGTGTAAGGTTAGGGGTGTTTAGACTCGGGGTACATGTTAGGGTGTTAGGTGCAGACTTAGGAAGTGTTTACGCATAGCAAACAATGGGGCTGCGTTAGGAGCTGAACGCGGCTTTTTTGCAGGTGTTAGGTTTTTTTTCAGCTCAAACAGCCCCATTGTTTCCTATGGGGGAATCGTGCACGGGCACGTTTTTGAGGCTGGCCGCGTCCGTAAGCAACTCTGGTATCGAGAGTTGAAGCTGCGTTAAATATGCTCTACGCTCCTTTTTTGGAGCCTAACGCAGCCTTTATGTGGACTCTCAATACCAGAGTTATTTTTATGGTGCGGCCAGAAAAAAGCCGGCGTTAGCTACGCGGGTCCTTACCGACAAAACTCTAAATCTAGCCGTATTTGCGTGCCCTACCCATTGTCGCTGAGATGCTGTGGTAATACAGTATCTTGTGAGACTTGTCTTAAGAAATAGGTTTTATTACCTTTTAGACACAAAATAGTGTTTTATATAAAAGGGACAGTTATAAAAGGAATCCATGCATCTATACGACTGCAGTCTGTAGAGTTTATTGATACTGCTTAAAGTGACCAAATCATATAATTATATATAATTGACCCCCAAGGGTGTTGTTTTGCTAACTTTTTGTTGCTGCCCCATTTTCCCTCTGTCCCAAACTTTATTTAATTTGGCAGCGCTGGCAGTACAGTCAATCCCAATATATAACCCTTGCCCCATTAACAATGTAGAGCATGTTCCGAGTTATTCAATGCGGTTCATGACCAGAGGCACAGGGAGGGTTCTCTGCTTTCTGTCAAAGGGTCAGACAGAATGGCTTGTGATTGGCTGTACAGCCAGATTTGAAAAAAGAAACAAAAAAAAAATGTTTACTATGGGGGGCCCTGAGAAGTAAGTAACATGGCATATATGAGGGCCAATTACATATATTATATACTACACTACAAACTTATAAATGCAGTATTATTTATTTTTTACAATTACTGTCCTCTTAAAAAAAAAAAATATATATATATATATTTATATACTGTATATACGTATATAAATGATTTTATTTATATATATATATATATATATATATATATATATATATATATATATATATATATATATATATATTTGTATTTATTGATTTTATGTTATTTAGCTGGGAGTCAATAGGCAGTTAATTACTTAGAGCCTGATGATGAAACGTTGTCTACTCTAGAGAGATCCTCTGAGAGGTCTCACCAGTCCTAATCATTTTAGAAAAGCAAATAGATTTTAGCCTGATTGCTGTCTTTCTTGTTATGCATGGTTCTGGATGTGAAGGAGAGACACCTACAGCACAATATAATGCTTACAAAATATTTATATTTATATGTTTTTCATGACTTCTCTCCATTCCAGTGAGTTTTGGATCAATGGTCCCCAAGTATCACTTGTGCGCAGACAGGTATATTCCATAAGTTATAAAAAAATCAGTTTAAATACCTTTAACATAACCTTATTTTTCTACAAAGCAAACATTTCATCATGTTTCATTTCCTGTTATTTCATGTGCACAATAGAATTGTTTTATGTCCCTTTAATACACTCAGCCACTTTCTTTTAAACCCTTATACCAGGCCACTGATCTTTACACATTTAGCTTGAAATGTCATAAACCACTCAATTTAAGTATCTTCTTAACTACCTCTAAATAGAACTTTCAGGTTCAGTAAATTTTAAAACACTATCTTCAAATAATCATATTCTGTATTCAAATGCTTATTATTTCAACACCCTTAATAATTTATTCTAGCCCAACCACTTCCCGCAATGGCATGAGTGTCGCATCCATGTTTTATTTCTTTATTCTGGTTAAACAGATAGGAGAGGAGAAACTGAAATAACATGAGTAATTTTCATACTTATTAAAGGGACATACAGGGAAATATTTATCTTTAGACGAATGCCTGGAACAGCTGCAGGCTCGCTCATTTGAGCCTTTAACTGATATTTATGAAGCAGCGGTTTAAACCGCTGCTTCATAAATTCGCCAATTTGGAGTTGGCGGATAAAAATCACCACGGATTCGTTCAACTGGGGTGATTGACCAGCCCTACTCTCATACAATTGGTTGAGTGAGGGTAGGGGGACGAAATTGCACTAGCTTTCCTCCATGCAATGTTCAATATGGGGAAAAAATGCGCCCCATAATCTGCAACAAAATGCGGACAGGTTTAGAATCCTGTCCATTTGCAGATTGATAAATCTGCACCCACAATGCAATAATAAATTGCTCTAATGAATTACAGTATTTTATCATTGTACCATTGTTTGCAGAGAACTATGTATTATACATCCACAAAAAGGTTAAAAGGGCCGCTAAAATAAAAATGTAAGTTTCATGATTCAGAAAAAGCAGGCAATTTAAATAAAACTTTCCAATATACTTCTGTTATCAAAACATGCATA